>NC_142437.1:39172727-39475757 GCF_059453495.1 Arachis ipaensis
ATTATATGATGTATAAGTGATGATATGGCCATGATGGATGATTATGGAATGTTTATGAATGAATATTAAATGACTATCTGAGATACGAGTTTTTATGGGTGAAAACAGTGGCTAACCACCACGTGCTCCAGGTTGAGACTCGATACTCTACTGACCCTATGTCGTAAGTGTGGTCAGACACTTTGAAAGTTTCGAATGAGCTCGCCCCCGTGGATAAACACCAGTGTGGGTGTTGTATGATTATGATTATGTTTATGATTGAGAATTACTCGAGTTGGGGATGCACGACAGAGGAACAGTCCAATAGTTAGCTACTAAGACTTGTCGGGTTGGCTTTATAACTAACAGATGAGACTCATCAGCCACTAGAACAGGCATGCATCATATGCATCTATATGTTTGTTTGGTGTGATTTGTTTGGATTGCCTAAGTGACTTCATAAACTATTTTCTACCTGTTTTAATTACTGTATATACTTTCTATTTATGATTCCTTGTTTGAAATAATTGTGTTTGTGGCATTTTGGTTCTATTGTTGGTTGGGAGAGGTTCGGAAGAGTTGAAAAGGGGTGTTTTAGTTAGATTGAAGATCCTTAGTTAGTTGCCTATTTTCATTTCTCATGGTTTAGTTATGTTTATAAATTTTATTTATATATTGGAAGTTCTAGGATTGCCTTCGTCTTTTCCAGGACATTATATGTTAGATATGTAGGTACTGTTATATATGTATGTATACTTATATGCTCGGGACAGTTACCTTCGCAAACCGAGTCTTCAGCTTTATTATCTGTATTTTGGCACTCTTCTGTATACATATCCATATTAGTTTATATTTTACCTCACTTCACGTACATTATCGCATTCAGGAGTATTGTGCTTTTCAATTTAACGATTTTGCTTAACCCTTTTTCTTCAGAGGCTCCTAGTTACAAATATCTTTCACACTATTATATATATTAAATTTTATTTCCAGAGGTCATAATACCTCACCAACTCAGTCTTATGACTTATGCTAAGTCATAAGACTTTATGTGATAAGATGTTACACTATACATATAAAAATAACACCAACCATCGTGCTTTTTTTATACCCTGTCTTCCTCTCTACATGCTAAAAACTCCACTTATACTAGAGCCCTCCTTAACCCAAACATTTGTTTCCAACTCCTTTACCGAATTACCATCCACGACAAGCAAACAACGATATCTTATATCGTCATTCACCCACAAGTAGCAGGGATCATCCTCACTAACTTCTACACTCTTAACTCTTAAGCTTAAGCTTCATCACCAACATAACACTACATAATCAATAGCAAAAAGTGGGAGAACATAACAAGTCAGGAAAATAGATACACTAACCTTTTTGGCTCATTTTTTTCCGACTAGAACCTCACCTTTTAACAAATGCCTATCTCACTGACGCCACACCTCCTAATAACACCCTCGAAGGGTCATGAGGAAAGTAACCCCCTACATCTCACTAACTTCAAACTACAACCATTAATTGTGAGAAAATCCAACAGTTACATTGATCAACGGTTGCTATTATATTAAAAAAAGTGCAAATATGTCACATCAATTTAATGTGTGAGGTAGTACGATCTAATAAAAATACCAAAATGTCCATATTTCGAAGAGAATATTTTGAGCTTGGGGCTCCAACTAAAAGCCTCGCAAATATAGGGACGACCGAGTTACACCTCACCTTTTCTTTTATACAAAGCTCAACCTATCCTCTTTTGAAATAGTCAAATCAAGTTTGGGGGTGTGATTTGAGCAATATAATTCGACAACCACTAACACATCTCAAAAGGAGTTTTTCAATAAAAGAACGCTATAAATCATCACATTAGGTAGTAGACACGTCAGTTATAATTCTACAATGTCACTATTCAATTTTGACATTTAAAAAAACTTGATGAAGCAATCAAATATAATCGCTCACGCTTCCATGTAATGATCCCCACTACTAGCACTTCGGTAATTGAACAAATTCAAATATCTATAATGCCAATTCTATATAAGGAAGAGAAAAGGTAACGTAAGCGGTATTATAAAACTGAAACTCATGTCATACGGATTTTTATTTCCTCAAGGTGAAAAGTGTTGACTTGAGCATCGAGTGCCATTAACAAGCACTACCTCACTGTGTTCAAAGGAGCCCTACGTATAGCTTGCTTAGAGGAGAAAAGAAGCTCATTCATTCATCAAAAACCTCCTACCTCACGATTGTTAAAAGAGGGACACAACACAACTTTCATGCAACGCACAAATTTAAATCTAGTATACAATAGTCAACAATAGTTATTCTCTTCCAAGGACGCTCTATCATTTCCTTGTCAATTGCATATTTGCATATCAGGATTAGGGGTGAACATAGGCCAGGACAGACTTTACTCTTAACAAGCTAGGTATATAATAAGATTTATTGGTCTGGATCTAGTTAGTAACCTGCTATCGGCTATTTACCAAGTACTAAGCCTGGCCTGTTGACAAGCCTAACCTGACCTGAAATCTACTAAAAAATCTGATAATTTTAAAAAATAAAAAAATAGTAAAATAAATAATAAAGTAAAATCAAAGATTAAATATATTTATATATATAATTAAAGAAATAAATAGCCTAGTGGATAAAAGTCTCTAAATAAAATAAATTATATAAGTTTAAACTCTCATTGTAAGGCATAATGAAGATTCTGTTATTCTATTTTATATTAAGTCAGTTAGACAATAACTAACTACAATTGTAATAGCAGTAACTCTATGTAACAAACTACTTTGAATACTGTTACCAATAATAGAAACACAATTTCGTTCTCTCTGCTTCTCTGTTCTCTCTTTCTACTTTTTGCTTGTGAATCAAGCTTTCTTTCTTTCCTTTTTGAAAAGGTTCATACTCGTCAGTATTTTTTTAATACAATAAAATTATATATTTATATATCTTAAGAGGTCTAGACCGACCTGACAAGACAAACATGCCAAGGTTCTGAGAACTTGACCGATCATTGAACCGCTTTAGTCACTGATTCACTGGTCCAATTGATCCAACTATAGTTTAACCAAAAAAATCGTTTTAGAATAAAATAATAAATAAATTATAAATAAATATCCTAAAATATAATTATAGTCTAATATAAATATTAAAATATCTTTCAAATTTAAAACACCACATGAAATGTCATCAACCAAAGCCATATGATCTTATTAAAATACAAATACTTTAGTGAATAAACATAGGCGAGCAACTCTACCACAGTCAATAAGAGAGAACAGAGAGACAATCAATATACATCACACATTCATATGTACAACAATTGGCAAGTAAAGACAGGTACTACATAAACAAATTAGAAGCTTGCCAAAAATGGCATTACCAAAACTACAGTGTTGAGTCTGCAATCTCCCAATCTAAAAACATGAGAAAGTACCTATGAAAGTTTCCAATTACAATTGTTACAAAATATTTATGACCGTTATATATGGCTAGATTTTAATGGAAAAGCATCTTATGCGCAATACAACATAAAGGTCACATTCAATAATTTCATTGACTGGAAGCTCATTAAAAAACAAATAAAACTCTTTGATTATTTGGCAACCAAATGATTGGAAAGGACTATAGCAATAAATAATTCTAAATAAATTATTGCAATTCACCTCAAGAGTGCATCTGCCAATGCAAAGGCTTCTGGACTTGCTTCTACTATAAAGGACGGAGCCTAGCATACATTTGACAAAGATGACAAGTTAAATGAGACATGCATGAGTATAAAATGTTAGAAAAAATCTATAAACGTGAACAACCACAAGCAACTCAGCTACTCTCATAATAGTAAATAGAAAGTTAATAAATTATCACGGTTAGTGTATAGTTGTTTTATCGGTGTAATTCCAAAAGAAAACTAAAAGAAGGTATCTGTAACAAGCATTGAGGAATCCAAGGGAACACAAATTTGTGAAATTACTATCCATTACTTACAGCCTGCCCAATTTTTTACAACAAGCATACAAGGCCCCCAATTATTTTCATGTCTCCCTTAGTAAGAGCTGGAAGGAGAAATACTTCCTTTAGATAATGTACTTTGCATAACAGACCTTGAGGCACTCCCTAAAGAAAGACCATGTCAAATTATCAGTCAATATATCACATGTCCTTAGAGACACCATACATAAAGATTAAAACTCAATGAAATATAAAGATAAGTTTCACTTAGTAAACCACCAATATCCACCCCAAATGTTCCTAGAAATACTAGGCATAAAATTCAGAGAAATTTTAGTTGCATGTGCAATGGAACCAACCTTGCAATTATAATAGTAACAATCCACTGCTTCTCTCGACCATTTTTCAAATATGGCAACAATTGAACAGTGGCAACCTAAAGATAAGTGAATATAGACCAAATATGCAGTGATTGAGCACTGACACTAACCTTCGACAGGGGTTGAGCGCGACGGAGAGCAGGACGACAATGAGATGATAGAGAGTATCACGGAGGCGATGAGACGACGGTGAGCAGCACAAACAGAGAAGCCATGGTTAGATGGAGGATGGATGCCGAGCCGAGACAAAACAGAGCGAATAGGGGGCTGGGGACAGGATGAACAGAGAAGCTGCGGATAACCACGGACGGCGACAGTCGTTCGACGGTGGTGGAACTGTGGAAGCAAGCTAGGCTGCTAGGGTTTTCACTTTTCAGCTTTGCTTTTCTTTCCGTATTGGTTATTGGACAAAGAAAGGGGTTGGGGGAAGTGAGGGAACGCGCTCTCTTTTTTTTTTAATTTAACAAAATGACGTTGTTGTTTAAAGAGAACCGGCCAGTTTTTATTTCGGCCAACTAGCCAATACTCGGCCAGTTCAACAGTTTTTGGTTGGTTTTGTTATCAGCGATTTTAGGCATGGAACCAAATTGTTAATACCATCGGTTTCTGGTTGATCAGTTCGACTAGTCGGTTCAGTCTGATTTTCAAAACTATGATTATTTTATAGGAAAATTATCACATGTTCACTGATAAATATTGGAATATGATGTTCATTGGTATTAAAAGGTTGCTAATTTTACTTTTGTCATTTAGTAACTATGTAATGACCAAATAATCCTAACTGAACTGTTAATTTTTCTAAAATAACCAACTAAAACACATGGTTATTGGCTTGAAAAGTTATATAGCAATTCTTTATTTTCTGGGCCACAAACTTACATTCAATATATTGATTTTTTTTATATTTTTAACATATTAAATATAACAAAAAATAAAAAAAATTAGTATTACACTATTTTTTTTTGAATCAAAGGGAGCTCAACACAGCAGAGTGGAGCAGATAGCAAAGCTATAGTAAGAATAAAACAAGATAACATACAACTCCTAGACACCGTGACCCGGCCATCAACACCCAAAGGGCTCAGCACCACTCCATTCTTCGTAGAACGTAAACGATCTGTTGATAATGTCCCCTACTCTTGAACTCTTATTTCGGAAGAGCCTGTCATTCCTTTCTAGCCAAATTGTCCAGATAACAGCAAAGAATCCAGTGAACCATCTCTTTCTATCTACCTTCCTTCCTAGAAAGCTCGTCCAACTCTCAAAATGTTCCTTCAAAGTACCCGGAAAGCTCCACCTTTGTTGAAAGGCCATTAGCCAAGCACACCACACCTGCCATGTAATCTCACAACTAAGAAACAGATGATACGCGGTTTCCACAGGCTTACCACAGAGAAGACACTTATTGTCCTGCTGGTCAATAACCCGTAATCTGCACAGTCGATCCTTTGTGTTGACCCTTCCGACTAACGCAAACCAAGAAGGAAGTTCAACCCTCGGGGGGACAAATCCTTTCCAAACAGCACTAGTGAAGCTATAGCTGGTAACCTCCTCCGGTAGGACTTCCTCCTGCATCACTCGCACAAAGGATTTTGTTGAGTAGTCACCTGTTTTATCAAATTTCCATACCACACTATCTTCCCTCCCATTTGTAAGCTTGAATGACTGTAAGATCTCATGAAGCTGGTGTACTAAGTCCAACTCCCACTGGAACAACTCTCTCCTCCACTAGAAACTCCAAATCCACACTAGCCCATCCCAAAAGCCACAGTTTGCTATCACAGATTCATGAAGAGTTGAGACCGAGAAAAGCCTAGGAAACATATCTTTCAATACTCCAGCCGGTAGCCATCTATCCTCCCAGAATCGGATTGTTCTGCCATTCCCTAACTCCATCGACAACCCACTGATCATTTGATCTCTCAGCCCCGGCTTACTAACTTGTAGCTGGCATATATCCTTCCAAGGAACCCCTCGCATGGGAGTAGGCTGTCCTCCCACCATTCTTGCAGGATGCATATTATTACAAGAGCACACCACTTTCTTCCATAAGGGACAGTCTTCTTTTGAGAACCTCCACCACCACTTAAACAGCAATGCAGTATTTCGAATCACCGCATCCCCAACTCCCAACCCACCTGCCTTCTTTGGAGCCATAACCACTTCCCACTTCACGAGCGGTACCCCGTATCTCCCATCCTCAGTACTCCACAGGAACCGTCGTTGCAGGGAAATCAGCTTCTCTGCCACTGTCTTTGGCATCTTATATAAACTGAGGTAGTAAATCGGCAAGCTACTAAGAACCACCTTAATTAGGACCAGCTTACCTGCTTTGTTAAGGGTTTTTGCTTTCCACAAACTCAGTTTGTCTTCCACCTTATCAATCACCGGTTTCCATGTCTTAACCAGTCTCGGATTTGCTCCCAGGGGAATGCCCAGATATCTGACTGGTAATGAAGCCTCTTTACAACCCAATAACCGACACATCCTCCGGACCCACATCCTCTCACAGCTGACCGGTATAAGGCTGGACTTTTCAAAATTAATGGCCAATCCCGACATGAGCTCGAAGCATCTGAGTAGCCGATGATAATTCCTGATGGTCCCCTCATCAGGCGGACAGAAAAGAATAGTATCATCTGCAAACTGCAAGTGAGACAACTCAATATTATCTCTACCAAGCAGTAACGGAGTTATACGGCCATTCCTCACCGCCTCTCCAATCATTCGATGCAAAACATCCACAACTAACACGAACAGAAATGGGGACAACGGGTCACCTTGCCGTAGACCCCGTTCTATTTTGAAAGGTTTTGAAGGTGATCCATTGACAAGCAATGGCATAGATGCAGTGGTGACACACTCCTTTATCCAACCTCTCCACCTCTGGCCAAACCCCATCTTCTGCAAGACAATATCCACAAAGCCCTACTTGACTCTATCATAAGCCTTTTGGAAGTCCAGCTTTATTATTGCGGCGTTCTTTTTTCGTGTTTTTAGCCAGTGCACTGTTTCACAGGCGATCAGGGCCCCATCATGGATTTTCCTGCCCTTAACGAAGGCGCTCTGAGTCTCTCCTACCAACCCCGGCATTACCTTTCGCATCCTCCTAACCAACACCTTGGATATGACCTTATAGACACACACCACCATACTAATCGGCCTGAGATCCTTTATTTCTCTGGCTCCAGTAAACTTTGGCACCAGCGTAACCCACGTAACATTCGAGTCTCTAGGAAGTGTAGCCGAAAGGAAGAAGCCTAGCACCGCATCAGCGAACTCCCTTCCTAAGTCATCCCAGCATTTTTTTATGAAGTTCATGTTGTACCCATCACTACCTGGCGCCTTTGTTGACTCACAATCCCACACTGCCTCCTTTATTTCTTCAACAGTTGGCAGCATCTCTAGCTCTAGTGCCTCTTTCTCGTTGATCTGCTTTACAAGCCCGTCCCTGAACCCAATCACTGGCGATGTCTCCTGGTGGTACAACCCCTTATAGAAGTCTCGAATAGCCGTCTTGATCCTCGCCTGGTTCCTTATCAACCTCCCATTAACCATTAAGGAATCAATCATATTCGACCTTCTTCGTGCTGAGGCTAGATTGTGGAAGTAGCGGGTATTTTTATCCATTTCCTTCACGTGCCGCGATCTGGACATTTGCTTCCAATGAAGCTCCTTCCTGATATACCATTTTCTACAGAAGTTTACCAACGCTCTCCTTCTTGCTTCAATAGTCCCATCAGCCGTGCCAGTACTTACCATGTCATCTACTTTCTTAATTTCATCCTCCAGCTGTGTAATCTTTTGGTCCATATTCCCAAAATTGGCTCTATGCCATCTGCTCAGCGGAGTCGTCAGAGCCTTTAGTTTATCAATGAACTGTCCCTCCCCCAAGTTCCTCCACTCCTCCTTCACCATTCTCAAGAACCCATCATGGGTAAACCACGAATCCAAGCTCCGAAACGGTCTTGGTGCCCCGCTAATCCGGGTAACCTCCAAGATCATTGGGCAATGGTCTGATAACCCTCTAGGTCCCCCTCTCAGTCTTGTATCAGGAAACTCTTCTAGCCACTCTAAACTAACCAGTCCCCTATCAATGCGGCTACATGATTGCCCTCTGAACCAGGTGAATAAGCGATCAGTTATTGCCAAGTCCACTAACTCCATATCCTGTATCCACGATTTAAACTCTTCTGCGGACACTGTTAAAGAGGTAGCACCCTTTCTCTCTTCTACATGAGTTACCTCGTTAAAATTCCCCATATAACAGAACGGTACTTGGCATAACCCAGATAGGAAGCTCAACTCTTCCCACATAATGAGTTTTTCCGCCCTTTCATGTGGCCCATAAACTAGACAGAAAGCACAGGAAAAGTTAGTTTTTAGCAGCACACCTTCCAAGCATATCCAGCGAGCCCCTTTATAACAGTTGTTCATCCGAAACACCATGTCGTCCCACATTAATACCAGTCCCCCCGCAGCACCAACCGAACCAACTAACTCCCATTTAACTGCCCCATTTTCCCACAGTTGCGCTATATCAAAATTTGTCACCATCTCTGTCTTAGTCTCTATCAAGCCTAGCATATGCACATTAAACTTTCTCCGAAAGTTCTTAATCATACTTAGTTTACCAACCCCCTTCAACCCCCTAATATTCCAAGAACTAAAAATCATCGTATAGCACTTTAACACACCTTTTTCCGATTCTTCGGTCGACTCCTCCGTGCTTTCTCCTTTTGCTTAGCCTGTTTTTTCTTCTGCGCAATTAACTCATTCTGTGCCTGTAGAATGGCCATTATGTCATCTTCCTCATCATACTGCACCGCTCCAGATTCTACTGCAAGCTTCCAGGCTTCTTGGTTTTCTTGCATATCAGCTGTCCATTTGTTCTCTGATGTTTCCGTCTCAGCTTCGCTCACTGCATCAGAAGGGGCCCCTTGCACACCCGCTGAAACTCTCCCCTGAACACCAGTATCTAACTCTCCCTGACAGCCACTGTCCCTGCCCTCTGCCAACTCATCTCCCAAGCTAGCCCCATCCCCTTCCAACGGAGAGCGCGACACTCCCTTGCCGCTGACCTCAAAAGAACCAGTGCCATCTCCTGCACGACCTGGATTCCCCCCAACGAGATCCGCTGCCCCTCCTCCCTCCACCAGCCGCGGCATCATCAGCACCATCCCTCCCGCGAGAGCACTGCCTACCTCCCTCACCGGTGCCCCGCTCAACCCCCGTGCCCCCAGACTCGCCACAGCAACCTCACCCGCGACGTCAACAGCCTTGCACACGCAACCCATCCCCATCATCATGTGCGGCGACCCAGGGTGAGCATCCGCCTCCACAGTCAGCGTCGTACTCACCAAGGCGAAGCCCCGATCTGCGTCTCTTCTCCTCCCCGCATCACACCTGACCACGCCGCCATGGTCTCCTTCCCCAGCCTCATCGTCCAATGTAAACAGATCACCACTTCCATACCTACCCGATTGAGATCCTCCCTCCGCATTACCCACAACCCCTTCGCAACAGGCCCAATCCGCATCCCCTTTACGGAACCAGCATGAGGAGTAGATGGGTCTCGGGAAGTCAAGCCCAACGTTGCCCCCTTTGGCTTAGAGTAAACAAGCTGGGCCTTAGAGCTATTAGAGCCCAAACAAATCTGGCTTGTGATTTCTCCCACAGCAACCACCCGGTCCGCATCAAAGTCCCACGACTGAGTCCTCTCTGACGCATCTTCTTCAATCTCAGCACTTCCTCCCCTGAGCTCAGCAACCGTATTCTTGGCCGTTACAGAATTTGAATTCAAAGAACCGTTGCTCCATTCATCCAAAATATCGGCCGTAATTACGCTTCTGCCCTCCGGATCCCCTTCCATCCTATGCGGCAAGGCTACCTCCTCAGCCGCCGGACCCGGCCACCCCCTCTTCATCGGATTTCGAGTACCGCTAATGCCTTCCATGCTCCCAGCAACCCCTGGCATCACATCAGTCACCACCACCCCCTCCAAAGAGCCATGTTCATCACTGCCAAGTTCCTCAGCAATTACCTCAAACTCCGTCGACCCTACAGTTAAATAAAACCTTTCCGAGATAGATGCCACCCTCCAGGTATCGATCAGCATGCGACCAGCCCGGAGCGACAAACTTGGGGCTGTAACGTTAGCACAAGCCACAACCTCACCCCACTGGCTACCAATTGCACGAAAAGTATCCTCGGACCAGGCATGTAGTGGAACGCCAGAACACTCAATCCACACTCTTCTCCTCACACTCCGTTCCTGATCATTCCAACGGCACATACTATGGAAAAACTGCCAGCGGCCATCCCCACAACCCTCCAACGCCTCCTCCGCACTCTTTGTACTCTCAAATATCAGCAAGGCCTTATACCTCCCCAACTCACAGATTTTAACAACGTGAGGCCAAGCCTTCCTGCTGAGTTCATTCAATAGTCTGAAGTCAATTGGTCTCACAGTACTCCCAATCACACTCCTTTGCAGCCATTCGAGATTGGTCTTGGCAACAGAGGCTTTCAGCAACATTGCCCCCATTTTCTTGGAATCCTCCTCTATGGCATGTGTTGCAATATCTAGAGCACTCGGCCGTGCCCCCTGCACCATGTTTGGAGATGGCTGGATCCCAACTGTGTGCTCCCTTACCGCGTTATTGACCTCAGCCTGGCGGTGGTGTGGCCTTCCCTCCGCCACCACCTCTGCCACTCTTCGTCCCTTAGAAGCATCCCTCCTATACTTAGCCTCCCCTACATAAAGCTCTTTCCCCCTTAACAGCATGTGATTCATTTCAGCAATAGCCTTCAGCGCTCCTCCCTTCGTAGTATATCGTATGAAGGCAAATAGGTAGATCTTCCCATTTCTCGTCTTTCTTGAGAGGTATATGTCGTTGATCCGTCCCGTCCAAGAGAATAACCCAAACAACTCGCGTTTCGAGATATCCGCTGGTAAACTGTGCACGAAAACACTGAATGAATCTCGTTCAAGCCGAACGTACTCCTCCCGATTCCAGACTCTAGGGTCTTTCGCTATGCTTGATCGCTCCCTCATGCTTTCTTGTTAATTAGGTACTCCTTAGGTACTCCCAGACAACAAACATAAACTAACCGGAACCAATGATGATCTAATCACATCGTGTTCTGTGTGTGTTTTATATGTTTCCAATGCTGGACCACACATAATAATAATACATACATACAAAACGGAATGAATTAAAAGAGGAATGAATTGGGAGAGAAAACAAAATTAGGGAGCTAAGTGGAAAAGAAATTAAGAAAATAAAGTAGAAGAAGATGGAAAGAATTTGACGAAGAAAAGACAAAGAAAGGTGTAATCATGGAGGCGGCGCAGTGAAAGTTTCATAGAGAGTTTTTTAGGTTCAATGTTAAATGGAGGATTTGAAACGGTTTTTCGTGTTAAAAAGCGCTCTTGGTCCTTAGTATTACACTATTAAAATATATTTTTAAAATATAAGATAGATAAATATGTATAGTTTTGATGATTAAAAAAGAAATGTATTAAATAATTTAGATTTTTTACTAAAATAAAATAAAAAAATCTATATTTATCAAATTGTTTTAAACTAAAATTCATCACGTAAATATTTTTTTTTATAACTTATATAAATTATTACAGGATACGTAATAAATGTACTATTTATTCATAAATCATACTTTATTATCATAAATTATTAAATTTATTATATCTTCTTTTATTACATAAATTGTGCTATTTTACTATTATTTAACTACTTTTAAATTTAATAATAATAATAATAATAGAATAATAAATTTTTAAAATTATACATAAAATTTAGGGGTAAGTATGGTTTTGGTCCCAAAAGTTTAGCGCCAGAATCGAAACCGTCCCTCATCTAATTTTTTATTTAGAATCGTACTTAACGTTTTTTTTTCGTATTAAAATCGTCTTTTTTAATAAATTTTTTTATATTATTCCTAAACTACCCCTATTTTAATAAAAAAGTTATAAAATTAAAAAAAATAAAAAAAAACGTGTGGGGGGAAGGAGAAAGAAAACGCGTCGGGGGAAGGGGAAAGGGTATACGAAGGGAAAAGGAAAGAGGAAGGGGAGGGAAAGGAGGGGGGGAGGGGGACAGCGTCGGGAGACCTCAGGAGACCACGCCGCTGCCGTTGGGGGGAGGGAGAAAGAAAACGCGTCCCCGGGGGGGTGGGTGGGAGGGGAAAGGGTATACGAAGGGGAGGGGAGGGGAGGGGGACGGCGCCGGGGGACCACGCCGCTGCTCCGGTGGTTCTGCTTCTTCTTCTGGATCTGCTTCCTTCTTCTTCTTCATCTGCTTCTTCTTATATTTCATTCTCCAAGCTGGATCAATCTTTGCAAGCACTGCAATTTCATAAAGGAATTACCCAGTACAACACTGTATGCTTCAATATGAATCCTTTCCCAGCACTGCAAGATGGAGAGGGTGTTTTAATTTGTTGTTTTCTGATTTTATTGTTGTTGTGTTAATTTGGTGGTTGAATTTGTGTTGATTTATTAAATTTGGGTTGATTTTATTGATGATGTTATTGTTGGTGGTGGATGTGCTGGTGCTGGTGGTGGAGGAAGTGCTGGTGGGGGTGGTGGTGGTGGTGGAAGAAAAGGTGTTGATAAAGGTGGAGGGTATTTTTGTCCAAAAAAAGTTAAAAAGACGATTTTAATACGAAAAAAACATTATGAACGATTCTAAATAAAAAATTAGATGAGGGACGGTTTCGATTCTGGCGCTAAACTTTTGGGACCAAAACTATATTTACCCCTAAAATTTATTAGTCTAATACGATTTACGAATAAATAACCAAAAATCTAATATATTGAATTTTATCGAATAAAAATAAAATAAAATACATAAATATATATTAGAAAAAATATTTCTAAAAAAATAATATTCATAAATTTATAATAATAAAATATTAAACATAATACAACGTTTAAATGAAAAACGTAAAAATCGTTCTAATAATAAAAATCATAATTACTCTCTCTCTCTCTCTCTCTCTCTCTCTCTCTCTCTCATTTCTTGCAAATTAATATTTACAAGATATTTTTCTTTGACTGATTAATATTTTTAATAAGTTTGACCATACTTGTAAAATAGAAAAAATTTCATCATTTTCGTAGGATCTTAATTTGAAAATAAATCGTAAAATTTTTTAAATAATAATACTTGGAATCATATTAGTTTGTTGTATTATAGTGTTCTTAGTCCACCCAAATGTTACCAAAAAATAATTAATTTTTATGAAAAAAAGTATTTAGACAAATTACAATACATTTAATAAAGTATTAGTTTGTGAGTAATTATAATATTTTTATTAATTCTCTAAAAAAAATACATTAACATTAGGATCAAAATTTTCATATATATATATATATATATATATATATATATATATAATTTTTTTTATCAAATGTATTATGATTTTTTTCATAGGGTGATTTTTACATTATTAATTTAAACTTTGTATTATCATTTTATATTTTGTTATTATAAAAATGTGAATGTTAATTTTGTTTATAGGAATGTTATTCATAACATATTTTTTTATAATTTATTTTTACTGAATAAAATTTTATGTGTTAGATTTTTGGTTATTTATTGTATATGGATAAATATCTAAATTGATATTTAAAGAATTTTAAATCGAATATTTTAGTCTTTAAAAAATTTTATTTTTTAGAAGTCCTCGTTTATTACTCTTATCATATAGATTGGTCCTTCTATCGTTTATTTTAAAAGAATCTAATTTTTCTTAGAGTGTATTTTTGGAACTTAACTATTTTGTAATAAAATTTATTAAAGATTTATTTGTTCAATAAATATATTAAAAATTTAATTGAAAACAACAAAAGGATCAATTTATCAATTAAATTTTTTGGTGTCTTATTTATCCTTCGTATCTTTTAAGGTTAATTTTGTAGACAATATAAATTTTAGAATCCTATTTTATAACTTATTCTAAAACAAATGAGATGTTTAAAGAAATTGTGATATTTATTGCTAAAATATAATTATGTGCAATTTATAAAAGAAGTTTATAGAAATAAAAAGAAGTCTGGCTTGCGTGTTATATTTAATTTTTTTAAGAAACATATTGTTATTATTGTTAATGTTGTTTTAATTATTGTTATACTATTATTACAATAATTATAATTAATGAAAATGATAACTATAAATTAAAAATTTTTATCGTTATTTTTAAATGCCTAAATAATATGTTTTTTTATAAAAAAAGGTTTATAAATGAACCAATCAATTTTTTTTAGAAGAAAATGAATAATCAATAAGCTTTTTCTTAATAAATTTTCCAATGCTTGTTAAAAAAGAGGTCAATCACACTAACCTATCGTAGGCTCAACTCATCCAACACGGCAACACAAGTTAGCTATAAATCGGACAATATTGTAATTTTATCTCTCTCTTGGTGGGTGAAGGAAAGGACAAATATCTTCTTCACCATGCTCATTAGTCAAACAATTCTACGTACAAGATTTTCATTCAATCTCATTCTTTGATTTATTTTATTATAAATCTCAATGATTAAAAAGAATGGAACATCATGTACTGCTAAAATACAACGGTATATGTGAAACGCTTCCTATTTTATAAGCCTGATTCGGATCTATAATAAAATTTAGGTTTTTAAAATAGTCTCAATTTAGACTTATTTTTTATTGGACCAACTAGTCAAGCTAAACACAGGCTATTCTGCAAGTTTGAATGGATTGTCTAGCCTTTTTTTATTCCTAATCTATTTATTATTATAAAGTTGGGTAGTCTCAACAGTAGGCTACTACTCAATCCATCGATATCCGGCCAAAATTTCACTTTTTCTACTTTTTCTAAAACTAAAATGGGAAAGAAAAAGATTTGTGTTGTGATAAGGATGAAAGATGAGGTAGATGACCATTATTAATATGGGTGTTTGATTTCAATACTGAATGACTCAACTCCTCATGGCAAACATAAGTTAACGAAGTTGAAATTGTAAACTCCACACGCCTATAAATAGTGAAGCAATTTGAGGATCTAAACACAAGCAATAAAACATTCTCCTCTTTCTTTATACACTGCTAATATCTCTCTCTATTTACATAAATATATGAATTATTTTTATTGAGTTAATTATATTAATATTAGAGTCTTCTATTTACACATCTTTATTTTATATTCAGTACATCTTCCTTATTTATTTTACAACACGTTATCAGTATGAGACTTTAATCAAATTTTAGGAAGACTCAGGTAACAAATTTTCATTATGTTCTCATCTTGAATTCAATGCTCTTGATATATCTAGAAACAACTATTTATCATGGATACTAGATGTTGAAATCCATCTTGATTCAGTGGATCTTGAAGATACCATTAAGGCTAAAAATAATGTATCACAGAAGGATAAAGCCAAGGCCATAATTTTCCTTCGTCATCATCTTGACGAAGGATTGAAAATTGAATATCTCACATTAAAAGATCCTGCAGATCTGTGGAAAGACCTTGAAGAAAGGTATAATCATCAAAAGACGATGATACTTCCTCAAGCCCGATATGAATAGACGCACTTGCGTCTACAGGATTTTAAATCCATAAATGAATATAATTCTGCAATGTTTCGAATCACCTCACGAATGAAATTATGTGGGAAAAAGATATCTGATAATGATATGTTAGAAAAAACTTTCTCAACCTTCCATGCCTCGAATGTGCTCCTACAGCAGCAGTATCGAGAAAAAGGGTTTAAAAAATATTTTGAGTTAACTTCTTGCCTTCTTGTTGCTGAACGCAACAATGAGTTGCGCTTAAAAAATCATGAAGCGCACCCAGCTGGCGCCGCCCCATTTCCTGAAGTAAATGCGGCAAATCATTACTCCAGAAGAGGTAAATGGTAAGGTTTTAGTAACAAGAAAAATTATGGAAGGAATCGAAATTATGTTTACAAGAAAGGATCTCACCAGAAGTGGGATAAAAAAAAGAAACAATGGACAAAATAAATCAATTGAGGATAAATTGTTTCCATTGTGGTGGAAATGGCCATTGGTCACGTACCTGTTGTACCACCAAGGCACCTAGTCGATCTTTATCAAGCATCTTTGAAAAAGGACGACAAAGAAAAATAGTCGAATTTTGTTTCAAATGATGCTGAAAATTCCACCACTCATTATGATGTATCTGATTTCTTTGAGGATCCTGAAGGAAATATTGGTCATTTGATTAATGATGGAATAGTTTAATATGTGAGATTATTAAATATTCATGTAAATAAATAATGTAAGAAACTTCTTGTTAAGTTTTATTTTCTATGCATCTAAATTTCAAGTATGATGTATGTAAATAATGTTTAATATAATATTTATGAATTTCAAAATTACTGAATGTGCCAAGATAATAATAATAAAATTTTAGTATATACTATACTTCTTAGAAAAATAATTCCAATCAAGAATTCAATTTGACTATGCATGTATTACTATTCATTTTATTATTATTTATCTTTGAAGAAAATGGTAAGGATATATTATGAAGATGTATGTGATGGAGGAAAAAATCATCGGTAAAGAATTTCACAAAAGTAAGCGCGTTGCAAGTATAGATCTAAACCGACAATTAAATCTTAATCAAATTTAATTTGTTTGTCACTAAAGCAAATCCAATAAAAATAACCGAAGTATTAAACCTCGGGTCGTCTCTCAAGGAATTGTAGGGAGGTATGTTACTATTGGTTATGAGATAGTATATTTTTGGGTTTTTGAAAGGTTGAACAAGAAATGTAAATGACAAGAAAATAAACTAATAATTAAAAAAAGTCTTGACAAGTATTGAGAATTGGAATTCCTATCCTCATTATCATCATCAATTATGATAGTAATTGCCTTTTGCTTTCACTTAGTTAACCTCTAACAATGAAGGAAAGTCAAGTGAGAAAAGTTAACTTAAGTTCACAAGTCCTAGTCAAAGACTAGATTTAGTGAAGCTTAAACCAACTAGCAAGTCTCAAATACCAATCAATAAAAGACCTTTGGTAATTCAAGAGTCTCCAATTAATCAATTCAAGTTAAGAATAGAAAAATCTAACTTAAAACCCTCCCAAGCATTTTATCAAACACTTGGGAGGCATAACATAACAACATAAAAATTAATAAGAGATAATAAAACCTAAGCAACCAATTGTAAGGAATCAATAACAACAAATGAGAAAAGAAGTAATAAACATGAAATACTTCAAATTGCATTAGAAGGAAAATCAAATCTAACATGAGAATTCATAAACTAAATTGGCAACATAGATTAATCAACAAGGGAAATAAATAAACTAAAGTGCTAAAATAATTAAGAGTAGAAGAAAACTAAATTAAATAAGATAGAATTCTAAATTGGAGAAGAAATAAAACTAAGAAACTTAAAACCTAGAGAGAGGAGAGGCTCTCTCCTCTATCTCTAAAAAACTACATCTAAACCTAAAATTATGTGAATGAGTTGTTGTATCTATGATTCCCCCACTCTGCAGTCTCTAATATGTGTTTTCAGGCTTAGAATTGGGCCAAAAAGAGCCCAGAAATCGCCCCCAGCGTTTTCTGATACGTGCAGCACGCGGCTCTGTCACGCGTACGCGTCGCTGAACTTTCGCAAGGTCACGCGTGCGCGTTGCCTAACTGCATGGAAACTATGACAAATTACATATCATTTTGAAGCTCCGGATGTTAGCTTTTCAACGCAACTAGAATTGCCTCATTCGGACCTGTGTAGCTCAAGTTATGACCGATTTATTACGAAGAGGTCAAGCTTGACAGCTTAGCAATTCCTTCAATTTCTTGTATTCCTTCCACTTTTGCATGCTTCATTTCCATCCTCTAAGTCATTCCTGCCCTATAAAACCTAAAAATACTTAACAAACATATCACGACATCGAATGGTAATAATATTTAAAATTAGCAAATTTAAGGCCAAAGAAGTATGTTTTCAATCATAGCACAAAATTAGGAAGGAAAATGTAAAACATGCAAATTATATAAATAAGTGTGAGTTTAGTGGATAAAATCCACTCAATTAAGCATAAGATAAACCCTAAAATAAGCAAAATTTGATACACAAACACACATATCAAGAGAGCTTTTAAAGGTTGTAATGGGGTTAGGGCCAAGGTAGGATTGTATTTGGTCAAGTAAACTGAAATCTAAATCCTTAATTAACCTAAACTTTCCACCTAAATTAAGATAGTCTATAATCAGAATATAAAATCTAACTACCCATTTACTATATTTACCACATATTCAAGCATCCGATTTTGAGTACAGTACATATGCATTGCTATCACAATTTACTTTGGGGCATTTTGTCCCCTTTTATTTTTGCTCTTTTTTTTCTTTTTTTTTCCTCAGTGCATATGACAAAGATATTGAATGTAAGAATATATGCTCAACTATTGTTTTGCACATTTTCATAAGAATATACAACACTCAATTCTCAAACCAAATATTGGCAAACCCAACTTCCTCACACTTAAATCATGAACACTCTCACTAGTCTAAGCTAACCAAGGATTCAAATTAAGGACATTATTGTTCTCCGCTTAGAGTTAGTGATGAGTTAAAGTAAAGAATAAATGGGGTTAAAAGGCTCAACATTGGTTTACAAAGGATAATGAAAAGGTTAAGGGTATATGGGTATGTACTCTCAGTGAAACAAGGCCTCAATCATATAAGTGCATGCATACATCAAACAATGAAAATATAGAATTAAGCAAGACAAAGATCACAATTTTAGAGAGAACAACACACACCAGAAATAAAATATTGGTTAATAAAATGCAACCAATCGAATAGACTCAAAATCTCACTGGTTTTGTGTGTTCGAGCTCTAAACCATGTTCCAAAATAAAATTCTTCAAACAAGTTTAACAAAAATTTTGATTTAAATTAATGAAATGCTATAAAAATTTTCTTGAAAAAGAATTCATCACTTCAACCAAGTAGTGGTAAAATATGCACAAAATCAAGCAAACATGCAATCAAACATGCAAATGCAACAATGAACTAACAAAGAAAATAAAATATTGGTGTTGAGAAGAAAATAACTAACCCACGGAAGTTGGTATCGACCTCCCCACACTTAAAAATTGCACCGTCCTCGGTGCATGCTGAGATGTGCAAGTGGACGGGTTGCTACACTGATGCTTTTCTCCAAAAATTGTGCAGATGGACTTGTCTGTCATCCCATTGAGAAGCTTTTCCTTTTCCTTCTCGATGGCCATCCTGAAAGAAGAGAAAAAAGAAGAAAAGGAACCCAGAAATAAAGATAAGAAAATAAATAAAGTATAGGTGGTTTAATGCCAAATAATGAGGGTCTCAATTACATGGTAGCTACGACATGCAAGTGAGAAAACAGAAGAAGCAAATGGCATACACCAATGGTAAAATAGGAAATTGGAAAAGAAGATAAAAATATGAATAAAATTAAAATGCAATGAAGGAAAGTATGCAAATGAAGTATGTAAAAGAGAATGAAAGAGAATAAGGATGAGAAGAAAGTGAGAAGGGAAGAAGAAATAGTAAGAAAGGAGAGAAGAAGGAAGAAACATAGAAAACAGGAAATGGAGTCGATGCACGCGCCTGCATCACGTGTACGCGTGAAAACTGAAGTAGCCATGCGACGCGTAAGCGTCGCCCACGCGTACGCGTGGATGGCAAAAAATGTACACTGACGCGTGACCGTCGGTCGCACGTACGCGTGACTACTCGCGCGACTCCAACGCCATGGCATCACAACTCTCTGTTTAAGCATCCTTTTACGCCGATTGGCAAGCCCACGCGTACGCGTCGTTGACGCTTACGCGTGGATTGGCAAAAATGCAGGGGAAGCGTACGCGTGAGTCTGGCTGTGCGCGTAGCACCCCTCCCGCTCGGCTCTCGCGCAACTCCCTATTCATTTTCAATATGTTGCGTATACACACACTACGCGTGCGCGTCGATTCCTCTTTTTTTTTAACCTATGAAATATGAAGCAAAATAATGGTAAACATGCAGAATTGGAAATTAACACTAACAAAAATAAAATAAAACTGATAAAAAGGAAGATCATACCATGGTGGGTTGTCTCCCACCTAGCACTTTTAGCTAAAGTCCTTAAGTTGGACATTTGGTGAGCTCCTTGTCATGGTGGCTTGTGCTTGAACTCATCTTGAAATTGCCACCAACGCTTGGACTTCCAATAAGCTCTATCGATTCCAAGGAAATTCCCCAAGCCTTGATGAAGTTTTTCACAAGCTTTGAGCTCCCAAAATTGATCCCCATATATTCCCGGATCCCAAATCTTGTTTCTACTCCCGTCTTGAAGTGGATCACCATTGTCCGAACCGGGTGGTTTAGCCTTGGAATTCTCATTTAAGCCCCAAACATCCTCCTAGACCCAATCAATTGAGAATTATATCAACCCTTGTAATTAGACCTTGAGCTTCCAACCATAACGAACCTAGGATGGTGTTGCCAACCGCTAACCATCTCCCTGTTACTCTTAAAATCGCAGATAGCTCTAAGTTATCCATCCGTTTCAAGCAGACCATATTCAAGTGGGAAGGTAGAGTTTAAGGATAAGAATTTTACCAACTTGAATGTTGTGTTGGATGGTAATGGCTTGGGGGGAAGGTATCTCCTGTGGCGACTTTGCCAATGTATGCTTCACTCTCTTGGGCTCCTCTTTGATGATCTCCACCTCTTGACAAGCTTCTGCAACATTGACCTCTTCTTTAAGTCCAATGGGGGAGGATTCAATTGTTGATAAAAACTCATCAATTATTGAATCCATCTCATGATCAACCTCCTCCAAGTCTTCAACCATGACATGCCTTGGAGGTTGTACACCCTCCTCAACATCAAATTCAAACATTTTGGAAGGAGGCTCTATGACTTGAGTTTCCCATGGAGGTTTTGAATCTCCTAAGTCCTCAACTACTTCCTCTTCTTCGATAATTTCGGTTTTCTCCACTTGCTCTAGTACAAAATCTCATCCTTGATAACTTCCACCTCTTGACAAATTTCTTCAATTCCCCCTAATTCTTCAACTACTCCTTCATCTTCAAGGGTCTCTCCTACCTCCACCTTTTGGGCCTCCCCTTGCTTCTCTTGAAGTATGGATGCGTGAACCCGATTCATTATGTCCCTAAGACGATCCCTTCTATCTTGTTCCATGTCAATAGCGTAATTGGGATCATGTTGCTCTTGGATTGATGGATATGGGTGAAAAGTAAGTGCACTAGAGCTTGAGGGTTGAGTATTGGGAGTAAAGGATGGATCCACACGAGATATAAGAGCTTGGAGAGTAGAGGTAAGACCGGTGAGAGTAGAGGTAAGTGTGGTTTGAAGCTCTCTTTGCCCTTGGCGAATAGCACTAAAGGTATCATCTATGGGAGCTTGGGGTGGATAGGAGGGTTCATTTGTTAGGAGAAAAAGCTCATAATGGGAAGATGGTTCTTCTTGATAAGGATATGGAGATGGTGTATATTGAGGTGGTGGTCCTTGAGAGTAATTTTGTTGGAGTGTGGGTGGTTCTATGTATGGTTCATATGGCTCATAAGGTGGTTGGTATGGAGGATAAGGGTTAGGGTCATATGGAGGTGAATGGTGGAAAGGGGCTTGTGAGTATGGTGGTTCATAACTATATTGAGGAGGGGGTTCATAGGCATATGGTGGGGCTTGTTGGTAACTACAAGGGGGTCCACCAAAGCTATTAGATTGATACACATCTTGGAATGGCTCATGCTCATAGTACGTTGGTGGAGGTTGTTGCCGAGAGGGTTGATCAAATCCTTGTGACTCCTCCCATCTTTGATTATCCCATCCTTGATGCATGTTCTCATTGTAGCTTCCATTCTCTACAACATAGTTTGAACCAAACTCATAGCCCAAGGGGTGAAAATTCATAGTAGCAAATAAAAACAAAAACTAATAAAAATAAGTAATAAAGTCCTGAAACTAACAAAAACTAACAAACAAGCAAAAAGCAAATATATACAATAACTAATAATAAGGCACACGTTTGTGATTCCCCGACAACGGTGCCAAAAATTGATGGAGGGAAAAATCGTCGGTAAAGAATTTCACAAAAGTAAGCGTATTGCAAGTATAGATTTAAACCGACAATTAAATCTCAATCAAATTTAATTTGTTTGTCACTAAAGCAAACCCAATAAAAATAACCGAAGTATTAAACCTCGGGTCGTCTCTCAAGTAATTGCAGGGAGGTATGTTACTATTGGTTATAAAATAGTATATTTTTGGGTTTTTGAAAGGTTGAACAAAGGATGTAAATGACAAGAAAATAAACTAATAATTAAGAAAAGTCTTGACAAGTATTGAGAATTGGAATTCCTATCCTCATTAACATCATCAATTATGATAGTAATTGCCTTTTGCTTTCACTTAGTTAACCTCTAACAATGAAGGAAAGTCAAGTGAGAAAAGTTAACTTAAGTTCACAAGTCCTAGTCAAAGACTAGATTTAGTGAAGCTTAAACCAACTAGCAAGTCTCAAATACCAGTCAATAAAAGACCTTTGGTAATTCAAGAGTCTCCAATTAATCAATCCAAGTTAAGAATAGGAAAATCTAACTTAAAACCCTCCCAAGCATTTTATCAAACACTTGGGAGGCATAACATAACAACATAGAAATTAATAAGAGATAATAAAACCTAATCAGCCAATTGCAAGGAATCAATAACAACAAATGAGAAAAGAAGTAATAAACATGAAATACTTCAAATTGCATTAGAAGGAAAATCAAATCTAACATGAGAATTCATAAACTAAATTAGCAACATAGAATAATCAACAAGGGAAATAAATAAACTAAAGTGCTAAAATAATTAAGAGTAGAAGAAAACTAAATTAAACTAAGATAGAATTCTAAATTGGAGAAGAAATAAAACTAAAAAACCTAAAACCTCTCTTCTCTCTCTAGAAAACTACATCTAAACCTAAAATTATGTGAATGAGTTGTTGTATCTATGATTCCCCCACTCTACAGTCTCTAATATGTGTTTTCATGCTTGGAACTGGGCCAAAAAGAGTCCAGAAATTGCTCCAGCATTTTCTGATACGTGCAGCACGTGGCTCTCTCACGCGTACGCGTCGCTGAACTTTCGCAAGGTCATGCGTGTGCGTCATCCACGTGTACGCGTCACCTAACTGCATGGCAACTATGACAAATTGCATATCATTTTGAAGCCCCAGATGTTATCTTTCCAACGCAACTGAAACTGCCTCATTCGGATCTCTGTAGCTCAAGTTATGATCGATTTAGTACGAAGAGGTCAGGCTTAGAAGCTTAGCAATTCCTTCAATTTCTTGTATTCCTTCCACTTTTGCATGCTTCCTTTCCATCCTCTAAGCCATTCCTGCCCTATAAACCCTGAAAACACTTAACAAATATATCACGGCATCGAATGGTAATAAGAGAGGATTAAAATTAGTAAATTTAAGGCCAAAGAAGCATGTTTTCAATCATAGCACAAAATTAGGAAGGGAAATGTAAAACATGCGAATTATATGAATAAGTGTGCGTTTAGTGGATAAAATCCACTCAATTAAGCATAAGATAAACCCTAAAAATGGGGTTTATTAGTATGCCGTGCGGATAGTGCAAGTTCGCACACCATTCTCAAAAGTGATATATATATATATATATATATATATATATATATATATATATATATATTACCCATCTTGTGCTAAAAGAAGAATATATTAATACTATTATTGGCTCAGGCAATGTGATAGAAGGCTCCGGAAGAGCTATAATTTTATTTCCCAAAGGAACAAAATTTATAATAAATAATACACTATTATCTACTAAGTCTCTAAGAAACTTATTGAGTTTCAAAGATATTCGCCGAAATGGATATCATATGGAGACGATGAATGAGGGAAATCATGAGTACTTATGTATCACAACTCATAATTCAAATAAAAAGGTTATACTAGAAAAAGTTACCCTTACTTTCATCTGGGTTATATTATACCAAAACTAGTGCAATTGAATCACATGCCATTGTAAAGCAGAAGTTTACCAGTCCAAATGAATTCATAACTTGGCATGATCGATTGGGTCATCCGAGAATAACCATGATGCAGAGAATTATTGAAAACTCCCATCGACATTCACTAAAGAACTAAAAGATTCTTAAATCTAGTGAATTTTGTTGTGCTGCATGTTCTCAAAGGAAGTTAATTTTAAGGCCATCACCAGTAAATATTGGATTTGAGTCTCCTGAATTCCTAGAAAGGATTCAAGGTAATATATGTGGACCTATTCATCCACCATATGGATCTTTTAGATATTTTGTGGTCATAATAGGCGCATCTTCAAGATGGTCATAAGTGTTCTTATTGTCTTCTCACAACCTGGTGTTTGCGAGATTACTAGCTCAAATTATTCGATAAAAAGCACAATTTCTAGAAAATCCAATCAAAGCAATTCGTCTTGATAATGCTGGTGAATTTACTTCCCAAGCTTTTGATGCTTATTGTATGGCTAATGGAATAAGTGTTAAACATCCAGTAGCTCATATTCACACACAAAATGGGTTAGCATAATCACTTATTAAGTGCCTCCAATTAATTGCTAGACCCTTACTTATGAGAACAAATCTCCCAACCTCGGTCTGGAGGCATGCTATTTTACATGCCGCAGCACTTATTCGTTTGAGGCCAACGAGTTACTATCAATTCTCTCCTATGCAATTAGCTTTTGGCCTGCAGCCAAATGTTTCCCATTTAAGAATATTCGGGTGTGCGATATATGTTCCCATATCACCATCTAATCCCACCAAAATAGGACCCCAAAGAAAATTGGGGATATATGTTGGATATGATTATCCCTCTATAGTGAGGTATGTTGAGATATAAATTGGAGATGTATTTAAAGCCTGGTTTGCGGATTGTCATTTTGATGAATCAAAATTTCTAACATTAGGGGGAGAGAATAAGCTTCCTGAAAAGGAAGTTAATTGGAAAGCATCATCTTTGATGCATTTGGATCCTCGATCAGGGCAATGTGAACTAGAAGTTCAAAAGATTATACATTTGTAAAGAACAACAAATGAATTGCTTGATGCATTTTTCGATACAAAGAGAATAACCAAATCTTATATACCAGCGGAAAATGCCCTAATTCAAATTGAGATCCCAATCGGACAAATAGCCACTGAAGCAAATTCACGCCAAAAGCGTGGCAGGCCTGTCGATTCCAAAGACAAAAATCCTCGTAAAAGAAAAGAGGTAAATACTATTCCTGTTAAAAAAGACATAGCAAAGACACCTATAGTTGTCCAAAATTTTGATATAATTTTAACGCCAGAAGATGTTCAGGTACCTGAAAATTGTGAAAATAACAAGATCTCGATAAATTATGTCTTTACAGGAGAAAAATGGGACCGAAATAAGATAATTGTCAATGAAATATTTGCATATAATGTGGCATTAAATATCATGCATGAAAGTAAGGATCTTGAGCCAAGATCAGTCGAAGAATGTCGACAAAGAAATGATTGGCCAAAATGGGAAGAAGTCATAAAGGCTGAGTTAGGCTCACTTGCAAAACGTGAAGTCTTTGGACCTGTAGTCCGTACACCAGAAAATGTAAAACCTATTGGATACCGATGGATATTTGTGAAAAATGAAATGAGAAAAATGAAGTTGTGAGCTACAAAACTCGACTTGTAGCACAAGGTTTTTCACAAAGGCCCGGTATAGATTATGAAAAAACATATTCCCCTGTAATGGATGCAATAACATTGCGTTATTTGGTTAGTTTATCTGCAAATCATAAACTGCATATGTATTTAATGGATGTGGTAACAGCCTACTTATACGGATCATTAGATCGTGATATCTATATGAAAGTCCCTGAAGGACTAAAGATATCTAAACCATCCAATGAATATTCACAGAGATTATACTCAGTCAAATTGCAAAGATCTTTATATGGTCTAAAGCAATCTGGACGAATGTGGTATAATCGTTTTACTGAATATCTGGCCAAAAATGGATTTAAGAATGATGATATCTGCCCATGTGTTTTCATAAAGAAATCTGCATCTGGATTTATTATAATTGCTGTGTATGTTGATGATTTAAATATCATTGAAACTCCTGAAGAGATTCCAACAACTATAAAGCTCTAAAAAAAGAGTTTGAGATGAAAGATCTTGGAAAGACTAAATTTTGTCTCGGCCTGCAGATCGAGCATACAAGAAATAGGATATTTATCCATTAAACAACATACACAGAAAAGATCTTGAAGAAATTTTATATGGATAAGTCACATCCCTTGAGTACCCCAATGATCGTAAGATCTTTGGATGTGGAAAAGGATCAATACCGTCCTAAAGAAGAGAATGAAGATATCCTTGGTCCTGAAATACCATATCTTAGTGCTATTAGAGCGCTAATGTATCTCGTTAATAATACACGACCTGATATATCATTTGCTGTAAATTTACTAGCAAGATATAGTTCCTCTCCAACTAGAAGACATTGGAGTGGAATCAAACAAATCTTTCGATATCTTTATGGAACGGTTGATATGGGATTGTTTTATCCCTATGGATCCAAGTTACAACTAGTTGGCTATGCAGATGCAGGATACTTGTCTGATCCACATAAAGGGAGATCTCAAATAGGATAACTATTCACATATGGTGGTACAACTATATCATGGAGGTCCACAAAACAGACAATTGCAGTAACATCCTCTAATCATGCTGAAATACTAGCAATTCATGAAGCAAGTCGTGAGTGTTTTTGGCTCAGGAGTTTGATCCAATATATTCTATCATCATGTGGACTAATAGATCATAAGATAGCTCCAACTTTCCTGTTTGAAGATAATACTGCATGTATTGCTCAACTTAAAGGCGGATACATCAAAGATGATAGAACAAAGCATATTTCTCCTAAATTTTTCTTCACTCGTGATCTTCAAAATCAAGGGACAATTGATGTCCAGCAAATCCATTCAAGTGATAATCTGGCAGATTTATTCACAAAGTCACTCCCGAAATTCTCTTTTGAAAGATTGGTACATGAGATTGGGATGCGCCGATTTCGAGACATTAAATGATGTCGACAAGAGGGAGAGACTGTACTCTTTTTTCCTTGGTCATGTTTTTTTCTGTTGAGTTTTTCTTGACAAGGTTTTTAATGAGGCAGTCCCCATCACAAAGGATTTTGTACTCTTTTTTCTTCACTAAAGTTTTTTTTCCATTTGGGTTTTTTTTAGTAAGGTTTTAACGAGGCATAATTCTAAATGGTCATCCAAGGGGGAGTGTTCTGATAAGGATGAAAGATGAGGTGGATGACCATCATTAATATGGGCATTTGATTTCAATATTGAATGGCTAAACTCCTCATGGCAAACATAAGTTAATGAAGTTGAAATTGTAAACTTCACACGCCTATAAATAGTGAAGCAATCTGAGGATCTAAACACAAGCAATAAAACATTCTCCTCTTTCTTTATACAATGTTAATATCTCTCTCTATTTATATTACTTCATATCTCTTTCTATTTACATAAATATATGAATTATTTTTATTGAGTTAATTATATTATTATTAGAGTCTTCTATTTACACATCTTTATTTTATATTTAGTATATCTTCCTTATTTATTTTACAACAATTTGCGAATTTTTTCTCTACCAATGCGTGTCCCTGGTTCCACCTCCATGGGTTTGACGCATGGAAACAACTGTATTTCAGTTGGTGTTTTGCTCCTCGGCAGAAACTTCTCACCTGTGGGAAGGTTATCGGGGGAGATCTTTGCCCAGCGATTGAAGAGAGTCATTCTTGCAGCAATCCCAAAACCACCATCTACCGGAAGAAAATGGAAATGCTAGCTTCTGATTGGATGATTGGGGTTAACAATAGATTGAGAACTCATTGTCCCTGATGAAGAAGAGGAAAAGAAGCAGCAATTTTCTCCCAAATTCTAAGGTACCTTCTTATCCATTGTGTTTAACGCATGTTTGAGCATCAGCAATCCCAAAACGATGGAAGGGTAATGGACCGTACTGCAATAATTTGAGCGGGATCGGTGGCAAATTTTGGGCACAAATTTTCAAAATTTTCAAATTTTAATCCTTTTTTCTATCTATTTCTCGGTTTCTCTCTCCTTCACCCACAGAAATCAGAATCACTCTCTTCTTTCGATGCTCTTTCTCCTTTTTCTCTCTTCTCTTATTGTCCTCCTCATTTTATCTTCATCTCACCAACTGGAAGTTGTGTTTCAAGTCACCAGAGATGGCTGGGCATTCGCTCATCAGAAAAGAGCTAAAAGTTGCAAATGTCATTGCTCTGGGGCGTAGATGAAGCCTTTCTTTACCTCCACTGGTCAGCTGTGGAAGGAGCATAAGCTAGCCGGAAAACCCGCAAGGTTCGGCATCAGCACTGGCACCCAAGGTGCTAAAAGAGCCCCCATTAAAGAGCTCATCAACAATGGTCACTCTTCCACTTTCTCTCACCAACTGTAGCCTTATTTTTCCCTGAACTGATAGCTTTTATTTTTGGCCTCAAGGAGTAGTTCATTGAAAACAGAGTCCTACATCTTGCTAAAATCATGGTAATTTTTTAATTTTTTAAGTCTTTACATTTTTTAACAGTGTTTATTTACATGTATTCTTATTACACTGTGTATTTATGTTCTTATTAAACTTCATGTTTTGGTGTTCATAGCAACGAACAAAGCACAGAGCGGAGTTCCAAGAAATTGTGTTTTGCTGTTATTAAATATTTTTTTATTTTTTAGAGTAAGGAAAAAGGAAACATTTTAATAATTATGCTGAGTTCAGCTGCTTCTTCAACTGCGGGTCTTTTTCCGGAAAGGAAAAAGAGTCGGCCAAGGTGAAAGAAGAATGGACCTTCGATAGGTATTCTTTTTCTTTGAGAAATTATTTTTGGCAAAAGAATGTATTATTTCTTTTAGAAATGGTATAAATACAGTTTCTAAATCGACTATTGAAAGATTTGAGGCTTTAAGGATGCCATTGAAAGTATTGATTTGTAGATGTATAAGATTCAGTAGTTACAGAATCAAACACAATTACTACAATATTCTTTTACTAGAATTATATGTATGCTCATACCCATTTTATTCTTTTTGGTTTGGAATCTAGTGAGAAAATTGAAGCTTTTTTTAAAAAAAAAATTTAGATGTGTATTCATTTTTGTACATTTTGAATCTTGGAATAGCAAGTAGACAAATTGGGCTTTAGACAAATGAGATACTTGGTGAAGGAGAATGCTTTGCTTTCCAATCCTGTCAGAAGCTTATTCAAAGATGTCTCCAAGGTGTGAATTATTAGTATATAATAAAACAATTTTGTCTTTGAAGGAATAATTGTTAGCTTCTTGACTTCATTTATCGATTTTATTGAAGAGTTTAGGACACATACAATTCTAATTATGTCTCTCACTTGAATCTTTCTCTCATTTCTTCTCATAACCACTTTCTTCCCTTAGAATTCAAATTGCAGACAAGAAAACCACATGCAAATGCAAAGCAAAGAGAACGATGGACATATAGGAGGAGCATACGTTGTTTCTAGGAGCCATAGTGCTATATGGAAGAATGGCATGAAATGTAATATTTTACTCCCCATCAATACTTACTTGTATAATTCTTTATTCTTGTGGCATTTCATCTGATGCATATTTGGTTTAGATTGCCAATTAATCTAGAAATGTATTCGGGCTCAAAATTTTGAAATTGATGTCATTGTTTGTTTCCTTTGATTTTATTTATTGAAATTTGATATGATAAAAAAAAATTGTTTCAGTTACTATTTGTCCTTTGAAATTGAGTGGCTTAGGCATTTATAGGTTTGGCAATTTTAAAATCTATTTACAGGTTTGCTAGGATCAACTTTCACAAATTCAGAGTACTTTGCCTCTGTCTCAACACTTGCACCACCATTCATGCTTTGCTTCTTATTATATGTATGCTTTTCTCTTTTATTTTTTATTAATTTTTCCTTTGCAAGGCCTTTTATTTGCTATTATGAGACAAACAGTGAGAAAGAACAACAAAAAGAAAAGATTTTAAAATGAATTTAACTATTTAACTATATAAATTTTGTTCATAAGGCAATCCTTATCTTTTTTAATTCTATAATTGTTGTTGTATTTAGATGATAAGGTTGACCAAATAACCATTTAGTTGTTTTAAAAGTAAGCTAAAATTTATATTTAGGCATATCTTGATGAGGAAAATAAAAATGTTGATTCAGGTAGCATTTGTAAGAAGGGGGCTGAAAGATTTAGATTTGATGATAGCTCTTTGTTAGGCCTTTTTCCTTTTCAGTTATGTTAGTAGTTGGTAGCGTTAGGGATATAGATGTTATGGTTTAGGTTTATGTATATTTTAGCTTTCTTTTTACCTTATTGCCAATAATATTTAGTTCCTTCAGCTATTTGGCATTTATTCAAGCAATTGTCATAAACTTTAGGTATACTTTGTTTGATAATTCTCAAATAGTATATATCTCAACATATAATGAATGAAATTTGTTTGATGGAAAGATTCTGGAATTTTGAGAAAGAAAGTAAAAAGGTGGGAGGTCAAGGTGTTGGGACTTAGCTCAGAGTTGGTGAGGAAGGGGAAGAAAATTGAGCAACTCATCAAGGAGGTATTTTTTTTATTTTAATACCAATCTATTGTTATTTTATTTTATTGAGACTATTTACTTAAAAAATCAAAAGCTTTGACTGAGCTGTTAGAAGGGCACGTTGTCCCCAATAAGAAATTTTGGACCTGTTGCTATTTCCTATCTTGAATATAAGATGATAAATTTTTGCATAAAGGAGGGTGCTGATGAGGAGGGTGTGGAACCAGTGAAGAAACAAGAGGAGAAAAGTGTTAACTAGCAATGTTTTGAAATGTAATGCATGTTAGACATTGTTAGCACTTGCTTGCTTGGTCATTATAGGTTTCTTGCTAAGGCGACAAAGCAAAAGCCTGCAAATCTGCCTTTGTATTTGATGAATACATTTCTGTCTTCATAATTCTATATTTACACAGTTGTTTTCAATCTTTGAATACTCGAACATATCTGTTGATGCATAGCTAGAAGTGTCGTTAGTATTTCTTTGATGTTGGAACAAAGCTTTGGAGAAGAGAACTAATTCAATAGGTGAGACACAGTGATTTTCAACACCATATCCTGTTGTTGAGTTACTTCCATTATTGTTGAAGAGCAGAGAAGTAGATTATATTGTTGAAAGGTACCGCTTATGGTGGTGTATGATCCTGCAAGTTGGATTGAAAGTGGTCTTATAGAAAAAACTTTAGTGATCTAGCGTTTTACTTTTATGAATTTTTATTTCATAAATTATTATTTTTATATTTCTTTTGATGGTTTGCAGAAAAGTATGGGTCGTCAGCTCAAAAAGTAAAGAATATTAAAGGTACCATATTGTTAACATATAATGCGTTATTACTGTCTAAATGAATAATGTTTGATAGTTTATGGAATTTTATTAGCCATACTTTTTGGTTTGTTAGATAGTAAACCATTTTAACTGTTGATGGCCATAATAATAACCTCTTCATTCTTTGTCACCCCTTTATAATTTCCTACTTTCCTTCGTTACCTTGCTTCTCTTTTCTTTTTATTGCTCTTTGAATATTTGTTTAATGATACTGATCTATGTATCACAACCTAATCCTCTTTTAATTCCATTGCTGTTATTGTGGTTGCACATATTAGTGTTATTTAGTTCTTTAGTTTCTATTGTTAGAAATTCTGCATTAACAAACACTAAGCAAAAGAATGAATGGCAATTTGTCACACATAATTTACACCGTCACAAAATACACAAGAAACCAAATATTTACGTTCAAAAATTGCCTAATCATCGGATAAAATACATGTATAAGTTCTTTCTGTTTCATATCAATAATTGGCACCAATTGCAAATCAACTTTATTGATAATAGTTATTTATTTATTTTGGTGCACCTATTTGCCGCTTTAATATGTGATAATTTCTTAATATTTGTAAGTATTACTAAAAATATCACGACCCAAAAGTTCAGAAGCACTTAGGTCAAACAAACTCATTCAATTACTATTGTCAAGGAGTTAGAAAAAATCATTGTTCTTAACTTATGTTGCTCATGTGATATCATAGATAGTCCCCCTAAATGGTTTCCATCAAGAATAATTTGATGGACTAGTAGAGGATGAGGAAATTTTTTTTCGAAAAAATTCCAAAGATACTATCAATTTATAAAAGCTATAGAAGAAAAAACCAGCACAATTATTGATTTAAAATACTAAAAGAAAATAATTATTTGACTAGGTATGAGCCACTGGCAACTGAAGTAGTCGATAGTTTATGTGATTTATGCTTTAAGGCATTACATTTTGTTTATTTTTGTTTTTGTTTTTGTGTGCGTGTGTAAGGATGTTAGCCTGTGCTTGAATGTTGATTTGTGTTACTTAAGCATATATGTTTAAGTAGAACAAAAATGTTGATTGTGTTGTTGTATCAATGACTGTTAGGTAACTATACATGTTAACTGTTGGTTTATTTTATTAGATAATTTGGCTAATGAAGAAATGTGTGTAATTTTCTAAGAATACATTATTAATTTATGTGATTAATAGTTGAAATTTATTTTCAGTTTTACAGCAAATAAAGAAGGAAATAAAAGGAGAGAGAGAAAATAAAAAAACTGAGAAAGAAATATGGAAAGTGAAGAATTTAAAAAATATCTTTTTCTTTTGTTCACTTCTATGTCATTGTGAATAAAAATAATTTTTTAAATATGTTAAAAATATATTATTCATAAAATACTCACTAGATAATAACTCATGAATAAAATAATATGTATCAAATTAAATTATAAGTCAAATTTTAAATTGAATAATTAAATAATAATAAAAAATATAATATATTATTTTTTTATAAAAAAATTTCAATGAAAAGGTAGTCTTAATATATTACGATTATATATAAAAAGTTATGTATAAAACAATGCACATTTGTGCTTAACTTTAGAGAAATGTTAGAAATTAATACTTAATGTTTAAAGTGTAAGTCAAGTAGTCATAAAAGAAAAAGTGTAAGCCAAATATTAAAAAATAATAAATTTTATTAGTTATATATTATCATTCTTTTTAATTAGAATACATATAAGATAGTTAATTCCTCTTTTATATAACAGCAAATTCATATATTTATTTGTTTTTATAAATTTAATTAAAATATAATTTAAAAGTTATTAACTAAAATTATTAATTGTAAAGATAATATATTCACTATTATTAAAAAATTAATCATTCTAAATTTTATATATTAATTTTTTATAATCGGATTAAACCATCATTATGATTTTATATATATATGACAAACATAACATTATCTACTTTCTATATCTTTCTGTCATATATCACTTATTCCACTACTTTAAATAGGTAATTTTAAAATTTTTACATCATGTATTTTCTTACAAATCAATAATACGTAAACATCTATTATTAATAATATAATTTATAGGGCAAATAACTTGGTTAAACCAAGTACATTTGAAAATGTCCTGAATGTCCCAAACAAAAATTTGCAATGTCAAAGTCCCAATGTTGATTTCTATATAAATCGAATTCACTCATTTCGATTTAGCCAAACACGAAGTAAATCAAATTTAAATTATTTGAATTACGTGAGAGAAGAATTTGTATGCAAATCGAATCAACTCAATTCGATTTCAGAAACCGTATAAATCGAATTTACTGAATTCGATTTCAGAAACCGTGTAAATCGAATTAACTTAATTCGATTTAGCCAACGGAATCAAAACCAACGTAAATCGAAACAACTTGTTTCGATTTAGGGCTTTTGTAATCAAACTGACTTGCTTCGATTTACATGCAATTGGAACGAGTATAGTTCGAATCAAGTTGATTCGATTTACATGCTTCTTCGCTATTTAAACAAATCGAATTCACTTGATTCGAACCCAAAAGCTCATACCCCACTCCCAACCCCACCACCCAGTTCCGAGATTCTCTGGAAAGCAACTCGGTTTGGACTGACTCTGCATGCATGGAGGACGACCCCAATCGTCTGTATCGACTTGATGGAGTCGCGCATATCGCTGGAGCCGTTCACCTCGAGGTTAGTGTTTTTTTAATATTTATTTTTTAAAATAAATTAGTCGTTAGGGTGAACTGTTAGTGTGGGAATTTTAAAATAAATCCAGAAACAGATATTTGAATTTAGTTCATGTCAGTCTTAGTGAGTCATTAACTATAGAATAGGGTTAGGTGTAGAGTAATGAACAGGGTTAAGTGCTGTATTTGATGTTTTTTGATAAGAAGAACATGTGTTTTATCTCATGTTAGTAACTATTTTGTTAATACGAAAAATTGGATCGTGAGTAATGTAGTAGTTAGGGGTTCTATCTATAAAGGATTGGTTGGGATTCATTGTGGAGTTTTTTTTTTGTGACGAATGTGAAAAGTTATGTTCTATTGTTATGCAGCCCCATCGATGCATCAGCAGCTTGAGACGGCAGCACGGTATGAGTTTGGATGATAGGATCGTTCCTTACTTGTAGATGGATGGTCTGTACCATCTTGCAAGATTGAACGAGAGTTGGTTTCGGTTGGACGAGCCGTTGGTCAGCGCCTTCGTAGAAAGATGGCGCCCTGAGACGCATACATTCCACATGCCGTTTGGAGAGTGCACCATAACCCTATAGGATGTAGCGTACCACCTTGGTCTCCCGGTCGACGGTCAGTATGTTAGCGGCTGCCTGACAAACTTTTTGCGGTTTATAGAGTGCGGCCGACCACCATGGGTGTGGTTTGAGGAGCTGCTCGAGGTGTTGCCTCCTGCGAACTGCATCGACAAGTTCACAGTGAAGTGCACATGGTTTGAGATCAACAAATTCCTATGGAGTGCATATTCCTGTTCAAGCCTCCAGAACTAGATGCCATATCCACAAGTTTCGCCAACAACTCTGGAGTCCTCACCTCAGGAAACTGACGGCGACAATGAAACAGCACCTGCATATCTTTGTCACTGCTAATAATGAATGAATCATACTTCACATCATCGCGTAACACGGAGATCGAAATACGATAGAACAACTTCTCCACCCGTTTCACGCCATGCAGTCCTAGTCTCTGTAGTATAGTACTCTTAAACTCAGCGAAACTTGTTGAAGGTTTGAGAAAAACACTCAGCGGGTCCTTGTCAGTGAACTTAATCCCTGATCGCGTTTTCTTCTTAATGGACCCTCTATAGCGCACAAGAGTTACTAAACTCTCATCACTAGCCATTGTGAATCTCACTCTTCTACAAAATTTTGCATAGCATCTGATTTTTATATACCTCTCTCCTTTATAAATCGAAACAATTACATTCGATTTACTCTAACGCTGGTTGCATGTATAAATCGAATTAAATTCATTCGATTTACGTTCACACATAAATCAAATCTAGTAGATTCGATTTACGTTCATTCCTAAATCGAATTTATTTGATTCGATTTCCATTAAATTTTGATTATTGGCTAATTCGAATTAATTAGATTCGATTTACTACCTATTTTACTAAATCGAATTTATTCAATTCAATTTATATAGAAATGTAATATGAGATTTTGACATTGCAAATTTTCGTTTGAGACATTTAAGACATTTTCAAATGTACTTAATTTAACAAGTCGTTTGCCCTAATTTATAATTTAAGATCAACAAATTTATAAAAAAGATTGTCTCTGATCCGCGCATAGGGTATATAGTCAACACCATACTTAGACCAACCCTGATGGCCCAACCCAAACCATGAACAGGTCAGTCAACTTAAACAAACCCAGAAAATTCTTTTTCAACTGCCAATCTGCCAGCCTTTACCTGCTGCGCAACCTTCTTTTTTTCTTTTTCCTTTTTCTTCAGTTTACCAAATTCCCACTCTCTTTGCATTGATTCTTCTCTTCCCTTCAAGCGTCGTCGTTTAGCTTCAAACGAAACGACCGATACAGCCTGCGCCATTCATCGTTCGACTCCCTCACTTTCTTCCTTGAAAAGTTTTTCAATCAGCTTTTACTATTTTTACTTCCCATGTTGGTTCCTCATCCCCGCAATTCTAGGGTTTCCATTGCCCCTTTCTTCTTCTTCTTCATATTCCACACCTTCTTCACTGGTATAAAAGTTTATTTCTACTAGAAAATGGCTGAGGAATTCTGATACTTATTTCATTTTATTTTAAAGCGTATTTAGCTGATAGGGTTTGTATTTGAATGTTGTGATGCACAGGGTCAATTTTATGTGCAGAAGTGTCGCTGAGTTCAATTGAGATATTTAAGACTCACGAGTGGCTGAAAGTGACTCCAACTGTTTATTTCTTGTGCAAAGGGGAGAACAAAACGGTGTTTCCAGATGTGAAAAAAGCCCACGTCTTCTATGATTTTAATGGTCAAGAATCTTGGCAGGTTTCTTATTTTGTGTCTTGACTTTTTTTTTCCCATTAACTGTTTATGTTTTGTCATGTTTTTTATTTCATATTTTGTAATTTGTTAATCGTGCCATGCATATTACTAAAACTATTAAATTAAGCATATGTTGCATTCTTTAGTTAGGGTTTAGGAATTATGACTTTGGAATAGGATAGTTGGTGAAGTTTGAGAGAGAATTATACAATTCGAGGGAAAATTTTGAGAGGAATAACTAGGGAGAAGACAAGAAAATCCAATTCGCAATTCACATAACTTACCTCTTGTACTCCTATTTATACTGTTTTCTCCTATAACTAAGCCGAATCTACTGTTTCGGTTAATTGGACTCGTACATGTTACAGACTAATGGTGACATAGATTGATCCATTGGTATGTTGAAACCGAATATAGTTTTTTCTCTGCGTAAGTGCTTATAATTTATGATATATCTCTGGTATGGTACTAGCATAAGTTTTTTTTATTGGATTTGTTGTGTGAGGGAGTTTGGGATGGGGGAGGGGTAGGTGGATGGAATTTTACTGAGATAAAACTAAGAGATTTAAGATATAATACTAAGCATTTCCAATCTCTTCTCAACATTGCTAAGAGATAAATTCATCAAAAAAAGATAACATGCATCAAACCAAATAAAGGGAAATGCCTAACCCTATTGCAAGGGTATTACTCTGACTGTGTTAAGTTCTGAATATTTTGAATAGGATATATGTTTGTATACTATTTGCGAGCAAGCAGTTGAGTAACTGTTATTTTTTAATTAAGATATGTGGCGGTATATTATTAGCATTTAGCAAACAAGCATTTGAATGACTGTTAGTTTTCATGCATGAATTCTAATGGATGTGCTTAAAATCTTAAAAGCTCGGCCATTAAATTCGAAGCAACTTCTGACATTTTGCTTTGTGCTTCCAGCCTTTGACCAACTTTTCAAGTAAAAAATGCAAGAGGTGTGGATTCTATGAAGAAGACAGCATTAAATCTGACGATGTGTTTGATGAATGGGAGTTTTGTCCTTCAGATTTTACTGCATCTAATGGTGAATATATCCGATTCAAGGAAAAGGAATTCAATGCTACTTTCCTATGCTCAGAGTGCTTATCTATACCTGGTGGTGAGTATCCTGCTGCCTTGAAAGTATATTTTTTGTCCACCACAATTATGCTATTGGACCTATGCATACATCAATCATTCAATTTGGAAAAGTATGTGACCTTGTAGAAGATCTAATTTCCACTGGTATGAATAAGTCTGTCGTCTCTAATTAAACTGGTCATATGTTACAATTCAATGGGTTGTTTAAGTCCAAAAGAGGAAATAAGATCAATCTGCTACTATGTTGGATTGCTTATGATGGATAATTAGGTTATCTAACCAAAATAGCAGACGCATTTGGTAAATACAATAGATGTTTAAGATTCTAACGAAATTAATATGTCCCTCCAAGGCCTAACAACACAGATTTAATTTTAGCAATTTTTTCGTTTTTGTTAACTACAAGGCTTTTGATTTGGTCTCGAATTATATAGCAAACAAATAATTGACGAGAGTAATTTATGGAAGGGAAGAAAAACTTAGACCATTTTATTTGTATCCAACTTGATGGAAGAGTATTTTATTAGAAGGCACATCAGGTTATTAATCATTAATTTCAATTATGGAATCTAACTATCTCCAGTGTTAATATAATATAACCTTCAAGCTTTCTTTCTTTTATTTTCATTTTGTGGTGCTCTTAATATATTTTATTTGCCTCTCAACTAGTCAAATTATTGCGTATGCTAGCTAGTGGTTTTCTTCCACTCCCTCATTGTTTCTGAACAAAACCTAAGGACTTTAGGTGAAAGCATGAACAGAAATCTTCTCAACCTTCCTCCACCATAGTCCTATGAAATTCTTCTATCCATGAAGAGAGCAATTGAACTCTATCTACTTTGTATGCTTGCATAAATTCTCATTTACATGCAATTCGAACTAGTCTATATATACACAAAACTAACTTGTATTCATTTTCTGTAGTTGCTAGCTTGTCTGGTGAGCATGGTAGGAAAGCAATGCATGTAGCAGTTGTAGTTTTGCTATGTGGCTTAGTCTCAGCTATATTGGCTGTTGGAGTGGTTATCGCGTATAAGTTCTGGCAAAAGAAAAGGAGGGAGCAGGATCAGGCGCGGTTCCTAAAGTTATTTGAAGATGGAGATGACATTGAGGATGAGCTGGGCCTTGGTACTGTGATATGATTATAATCATAGTAAAACAGATACCTACTGTACAGTATAGGTTAGGAACATCATTTTTGTTTATAGAAAAGAAAGGATGAGAAAAATTATTTTCATTCTAGTCTGACATGCTATCACGATCCATATAGATACTTTTTCATTTTATCATAGTTAAAGAATGGTGCCATTGACATTGTTCATATTTACTTGTACATGCTAACATATGCTATGTATGTACTTGTCAATGTTCCGCATTGGCTCAACAATCTAGTGGGTTCACACACGATAGAAATGACAAATTTAATAATCATCAACATCTTATTTTATCACTTTACACCAATTCTCTCTCTAGAAGATCCTTTTCCAAAACTAGTGCAAGTTTTCTTCAAATACGCATCAAATGCGTTTTAAGGATCAAGCAGATATTTCTCAACTTTGTTACAAATATGTCCTTGTGAATTCTTAACAAAATGATCCATCCGCAGCTTTGCTCTTCATTGTATGTGGGATAAGAAAAACTGAAAACCCATGTACGGCACTTGTGAACCCTAGGATATGGCATTTTCAATGGTCATTCTACTACAGTTTTGGGCGCGTTGTTGTACCGGAAAGTAAGAAATAAGGATAAAGTATTATTTTGGTTTTTAATATTTGGATCAAATCTTAATTTGATTTGACACTAATAGTAGGGAATTTGATTTGACACTAATAGTAGGGGTGGTAAAACAAGTCAACCTGTGGCGGGTTAGTCTAGGATTTAGAATACGCCAAATAAAAAAAATTTGCCAAATTTACACCACCAAATTTGCGAGTTTTGGCGGGACGGGGTGGTTATTGCTACAAAATTAATAATTATATAATTTTCAAACACTTTTTTTTATTTTTTATTTTTATTCTTCTTTTAGTTATTTTTATTTATTTTATTTTACAAGTTCGTTTATATGCTCAAAATTATGTGACTTGTTTTTTAAAATAAAGATGGTTTTAATGACAAATATTATTTTGAACAATTTTATTGAAGTTAAAAATTAAAAAAAATAGTGAAAAAAATTATATTATAATTTAACTATTTTTTATTTGTATTTAATTTTTTAATTATTATTTTTTTATTAATTGTAATGAATTTTATTTTTCCAAAAAAAAAAGGTCAAGCGGCCTAGTCCGCCGACCCGCCAATTCACCATAAAGTGGGGCGAATTAGCATTTTGAACCCACCTTAGTTGGCGGGGTGGGCCGGCCCTGTTTTATGGCGCTGGGCGAGGCGGGTTGAGGCGGGCCGACCCGCTTTGCAACCCCTAACTAATAGTAATAGTTAACGAAATGAGTAACATATACGTTAATAACGTTATTAGTTATCTTTTCTATGGGTTAGAAAAATATAATCAAAATTTTCTTATAATACTTTTTCTACTCAATTTTCTTTTTGTATAAAACTCCAAATCCTAACAATCAATAATCAACGCTTCAAACTCAAAAGAAAAACTTTTACATTAGTGATTGTTAGTGAATCGATTTTATTTACATACTGAAATCGAAGTTATTGACTTCTCAATATGCGAATTGTTTGTATCAAATTTAATGATAGAACAACATTGAACCCATTTAAAAATTTTTTGAGATTAGAATATGTTACGGATCCAGTCCACGGAACCTATACCCGGAACGGTCCCCGAACCCGGTTACCCGGGTTCGACCCGCTTCGCCCTTCCAGAAGGCCCGGAACCGGCCCGCTGAAACTCCTAACCAACTTTCGAATTCAAACGCCTCCCTTATCTTAGCCAAGTAAGATAAGATAAGATAATTCAAACGTCTCCCTTATCAAATAAGATAAGATAAGATGTTCACCATCACCTATAAATAGAGGACTCAGGTCCCCCCAAGTATTCATTCATTCCACACATCTTATACCTCTCAGATCCATTCTGACTCGAGCGTCGGAGTGTCTTTGCAGGTACCTCCCTCCATTGCTCCAGTCAAGTGATCCAGCATCCGCATCGACCCGCAAGTTCCCGATCCATCCCTCAACCCATACCGGAGACTTCCAGTACATTGGCGCCGTCTGTGGGGAACAAACGACGGTCGAATCGGAATGGCGGACGGATTCGAAGAGCATTCCATCAGCCGCCAAGACGACTCCAGAACGCGAAACCCTACCCCCGAACATCAAGAAACCATACTCCACGGAAGGATAGCAAGCGCCGTCCATGACAAAGAAAACGCTGCTATCGTCTCAAAAACCCGACATCCCGAAAATCTGGAAGATAGGTCAGCCTAAATAATCCAAGAACTCTGCCACCGAGTTCAAGAGCTCGAAGCCAGGATTGCCACGAAGGAAAAACACAATACCGGGAACGGAAGTCATGCGACCTCCAGATCCAGATCCCGCCACGGCAGATCGCCAGAATGGCGACACGCCAAGAGACATGATAGAAGCACCTCGCGTGACCAAAGACGCGACAGATCACCAGAACGGCGACACAGCAAAAGATACGACCGAAGTATCTCTCGCGACCCCGTTCACACGGACGACGACCGACGACACCGAGAAGCCAAGCGCACGAGGAACGACCACACAATAATGGGAGCTACTCCCTTCACAGAAAGGATCTTAAAAGCAAAACTCCCCAAAGGTTTCGATAAGCCCACGGACATGAAGTATGACGGAACCAAAGATCCCCAGGAACATTTAACGGCCTTCGAAGCCAGAATGAACCTGGAAGGGGCAGCCGACGCAGTCCAATGCCGAGCTTTTTCGGTAACCCTAGCTGGACCGGTAATCAAATGGTTCAACGCCCTGCCAAACGGATCCATATCCGACTTCCACGATATCTCGCGAACATTCATTGCCCAATTCACAACCAGGATCACTAAAGCTAAACACCCCATCATCTTGCTAGGGGTCACACAGAAACAAGACGAATCCACAAGAAAATACCTCGACCGCTTCAATGATGAATGCCTAACGGTCGACGGACTCACGGATTCCGTCGCAAGCCTCTGTTTAACCAACGGGCTCATGAACGAAGACTTTCGCAAACACCTTACCACCAAACCAGTATGGACCATGCACGAAATCCAAAACATCTCCAGAGACTACATCAACGATGAAAAGGTCAGCCAGGTCGTCACCGCCAATAAACGGCAACACAGCAACGCCCAACACGGCAACTCGGCGCCCCGACATAACCCACCACCCAGAGAAAGTTAGAGGGACCACCCTAAGCCAACGAGCACAAACCGACCGTCCAGAATCGGCAAGTTCTCAAATTACACACCCTTAACAGCTCCAATTACCGAGATATACCATCAAATAGCAGACCGAGGCATTATCCCAAAAGCCCGGCAACTGAAAGAAAGAACGGGCGGTAACAAAACTCTCTATTGCGACTACCACCGAGGTTACGGGCACAGGACACAAGACTGTTTTGACCTCAAGGACGCCCTCGAACAAGCCATAAGAGACGGCAAGCTCCTAGAGTTTGCCAAAATCATTAGAGAACCAAAACGCGCGGTAGTAGACAGGTCGCCAAAAAGAGAAGGACGCAACCCAAGAACGCAAAAACAAACCCCCAAGGAAAATCCAGAAGACGACCCAACCATAATAGTAAACGTTATCACAGGCAAAGACATGTCAGGCAAGTCAAAATCAACACTAAAAAAGGACCTCAAAGTCTTGGCCGTCAAAGACCAAGCCCCAACTACTATCGCCGACAAAACGATAACTTTCCTACCCGAGGACTGCCAACACTGCACCTCAGCCAAAGACGCACCTTTTGTCATCTCGGTGAGAATCGGAATGGGATTAGTTCGAAGAATACTGGTGGACACCGGGGAAGACTCCAACATCCTTTTTTGAGGGGCCTACGACAAGCTCGGGCTCCGCAACGAAAACCTTCAAACACACCGCAACGGCATCACGGGACTCGGGGACAACTTTCTCAAACCAGACGGTTCCATCACCCTCCCCCTCACCATAGGAACAGGCAACCAAAGGATGACAATTCTATCTGAATTCGTGGTCCTAAAAGACTCCACCGCTTATAACATCATCCTAGGGAGAAAAACAATCAATGACTTCTCTGCCATCATCTTTACCAAATACCTCCTTATGAAATTCATAACGGAAGACGGCTCCATCGGGACTATCCACAGAGACCGGGAAGTCGTGGCAGAATGCGACAACACCAGCCTGGCTTTACGGAAAAAATCCCGCGACGCGGCTGGAATATTCCTAGCCGACCTGGACGCCCGATAAGACGGCCAACCCAGGCCAGAACCAGAAGGCGACATGGAAAAATTACAGATAGGGGAAACCAAAGACGAATACACCTTCATCAACAGGAACCTCCCATATGACCTTAAGGAAGATCTTTCCCAATTTTTGAAAGAAAACAGAGACTTGTTCGCTTTCACACCAGCCGACATGCCGGGGATAGACCCCGACTTAATGTCCCATCGGCTAGTAGTGGACCCCAAGGCCAAACCCGTGGCACAAAAGAGACGAAAAATGTCGTCGGACCGAGCAGCCGAGGTCAAAAGACAAGTAAAAGCCTTACTCGAAGCAAACTTCATAAGAGAACTACCCTACACGACATGCTAGCAAACGTCGTGCTAGTAAAAAAGTCCAACGGAAAATGGCGAATGTGCGTCGACTATACGGACCTCAACAAAGCCTGTCCAAAAGACGCATTTCCCCTACCAAACATAGACGGATTGGTAGACGCCGCATCCAGCCACCGATACCTTAGCTTTATGGACGCATATTCCGGCTACAATTAAATACCCATGCACTGACCCGATGAGGAAAAACAGCATTCATCACCCCCGACGGGACATACTACTACACAGTCATGCCGTTCGGCCTAAAAAATGCCAGAGCAACCTACCAAAGACTCATCAACAAGATATTCCAGAACCTCTCCGGGTCCAAATTAGAAGTCTACATAGACGACATCCTCGCCAAAACTGAATCAGGCGAGCAACTCATCAGCGACCTTCGGCTCATAACGAACACTCTACGAAAGCATCGAATGCGACTTAACCCGACAAAATGCGCCTTCGGAATGGAGGCAGGAAAGTTCCTCGGCTTCATGATCACGCAACGCGGAGTCGAAGCTAACCCAGAGAAATGTTGTGCTATCCTCGATATGGCAAACCCAAAAAACCTCCACGACATCTAGAAGCTCACTGGTTGACTCACGGCGTTATTCCGCTTCCTCGGAGCATCAGCACAAAAAGCAATCCCTTTCTTCAAACTGATGAAGAAAGGAACCCCCTTCAGATGGGAAGCAAAATGTGAAGAGGCATTCCAACACTTCAAAAGAGTACTAGCGGAACCACCAGTTCTCGCCAAACCCCAAACAGGGGAGACCCTCTACCTATACCTCTCCATAACGGAAGAGGTACTCGCAGCAGCACTTATCCGCGAAAATGAGAAGAAAGAACAAAAACCCATATACTTCATAAGCAAAGTCCTACAAGACATGGAAACTCGCTACTCACGCCTGGAAAAGCTAGCTTTCGCGCTCCTCACGGCCTCCCGGCGCTTACGGCAATATTTTCAGGCCCATCCCATGACGGTCCGGACCGACCAAGCGGTCAAACAGGTGCTACAAAAACCCGACCTAGCGGGAAGAATGCTAGCTTGGTCCATCGAGCTGTCCCAATTCCAAATCAAGTTCGAACCCCGAAACGCAATCAAAGCGCAAGCCATGGCCGACTTCATCGCCGAGATGACTCCGGAAACCAAGCTCCCGAGTCATGGAAGCTGCACGTCGACGGCTCGTCAAACGCCACCTCCGGAGGCGCCGGGGTCATACTCGAAAGCCAAAACGGGGTCATAATCGAACAGTCAGTACGATACGAATTCCCAGTCTCTAATAATCAAGCAGAATACGAGACCCTCCTGGCGGGCCTAGCCCTAGCCAAGGACGTCGGAGCGAAAATCCTGGAAGTAAACACCGATTCCCAGGTAGTCAGCTCCCAAATCAACGGAGACTACCAAACGCGAGACCCTTTACTCCAACAATACCTCGCTAAGGTAAACAAACTGAAAGAAGGGTTCGATCGCGTCACCGTACGACACGTTCCCAGAGAACAAAATACAAGAGCAGATCTCCTCTCCAAACTAGCCAGCACCAAACCAGGAGACGGCAATAAATCGCTAATTCAGGAAGTCGTTAAATCTCCATCCATATCAACAATGGCTAGTGCTTACCTGACACTCTCCAGCCAAGGATCATGGACCTACCCTATCCTACAATACCTCCTCGACGGAACACTACCTGAAGACCCCAGGGAGGAAAAACGGACAAAAAGGGAAGCCGCCAACTACACAGTCATCGCAAGACGACTATACAAACGTGGATTCTCGCAACCCCTAATCAAATGCGTCGAACCCGGGGACACGGAGTACATACTCCGCGAAATCCACGAAGGTTGCTACGGCCACCACATCGGAGGTAAAATCCTTGCCCAGAAAATCATCTGGGCCGGCTACTTCTGGCCCACGGTTATCCGGGACTCCATGCAGTTAGTAAAGAACTGCGATAAATGCCAAAGGCACGCCAACATTCACTAGGCCGCCCCACACCAGCTCAGCATCATATCGGCAGAGCGGCCATTCGGCACTTGGGGATCGACCTGGTCGGACCCTTTCCTACGGCACCTGGTCAACTCCTATATCTCATCGTCGCCATAGATTATTACACCAAGTGGATCGAGGCCGAGCCCCTGGCCTCCATCACGGCAAGCCAATGTCGTAAATTCCTCTGGCGACAGATCATCACCCGATTTGGGATCCTCGAGATCGTCATCTCGGACAACGGAACCCAATTCACTGACAAAAAATTCAGAAAATTCCTAGAAGGACTACGTATAGCCCACTGCTTCAACTCGGTAGAACACCCCCAAACAAACGGACAGGTGGAATCCGCAAACAAAATAATCGTCAAATGACTCAAGAAACGGCTCGACGAAGCCAAAGGACTATGGGCCGACGAACTCGGATCGGTCCTATGGTCATACCGAACCACTCCCCAAACGACCACAAGGGAAACCCCTTTCCGATTAACATACGGAGTGGAGGCCATCGTCCCAGTGGAGATAGGAGACCCAAGCCCAAGGAAAACGGTCGGAGGTAACAACGAGGAAGCGGAACGAGACCTCATCGACGAAGAAAGAAGCATAGCCCATGTCAGAGAGCTAGCCCTTAAACAAAGAATCAGCTTAAGGTACAACCACGGCGTCATCAAACGAGAATTCGCGCCTGACGACCTCGTTCTATGACGAAACGACATCGGAGCCCCGACCCCAAGGGAAGGAAAACTCACCCCCAATTGGGAAGGACCATACAGAATTAAAGCCGCAATCGGAAGGGGAGCGTACAAGCTTGAACGACTTAACGGCGATGAAATTCCGAGAACATGGAACGCCGCCAATCTACGACGCTACTACACTTAGATTGACCGCCATAGGTCTTCCCTTGTCTTTTTTAACTTCCTTTTACTCAGATTTTTACCTCTTTACTACATTTGTTTTCCTTGTTTAAATTAAAGTATTAAACTCGGGTACTCTTTCCCGCCATCACGGAGGGTTTTAACGAGGCCTAAATAAAATTCCACTATGTTCTACCCTTCCCCCTTCTACCTCCCAAAACGGAATAGAAACATGGCCACAAACACCGAGAATTGATCACCCTCGGGACCTAACAAATGGATATCCCCAAACACTAGCGGCCTACTAAAGGTACTAAGTCACGACGGCTTAAAGATATAACGGCTCAAAATAAACATAAGGCCCGAACGGCCACACGAGTCACTAAAAAGAAAGCAAGTCATAAGCGGCCGCGATGGCACAACCCAAAGTTCAAAAATACACGTCCCACGGCCAACCAAATATCCAAAACAAAGACTAAGTTCAAAGCAAACTAAAATTACAAGATATAAAACTACTCAAGGTCAACAATTCGGCCATCACGGATGGTCTTGAAAGCTCCCATCACAGACACGTCCACACCCGGAGCCAACACCAAAGTCTGAGCCCTCATCGTCTCCTCGGTGGCAACGATCGCACCCTTAGCATCAGCCAACAACTCCGTCTTCTCCTTCTTCAGGGCAGCAACTTCGGCCTTCAAAACTTCCAGCTCGCCAAGAAGCACGACAGCCTGAGAACCCGCGTCGGAAGCCCGTTGCCGCTCCGCGTCCAGTTGGGAAAGAAGCGAAGTCTCGACCTCAGAAAGACGGAGGATCTCCGCCCCAGCTTCCTCGGAAGACTTCACTGCCTTCTCCCTCGCTACCTCGGCAGCCTCAAGCTGCTCTTTCAATGTAGCCACCTCGGCTTGCGAATGACGGAGCTTCTTGTCCAACAAACCGACCTGAGCCATCACGGGCTCAGCCTTCCGAACAACAACAGCAGATCGGAGGAGGGCACGATACACCGACTTAGCCTGGAACGAAATATCACAATCATCAAAAAATGGCTCTGTGCCAGACATCAAGTGCTGATCTATGAACCCCGAAGCATCAAAATGTCGATCCATCACACTGGGCACAGCACCCTCCTCCTCAAAAGTCTCGCTGCTAGGTTCCTCAGGCCTCTTTCTCTTCCGAGAAGCCTCGGCAGCCGTGACCACAACGACTTTAAGCGAGTTCACGGGACCAGGCGAAGCCCGAGCGTCGGCCCTCACCTCCGACGAAACCACCTCCTGAGAAACAGCCTGAGAGTCCACGACGGGATTAGAAACAGGGGTAGCAGGAGACGATGATCCCTCCTCCCGACCTATCGCCACCTTCAGCCGCGCCAGGGAAGTCAAACCACCAGCCATCTTAACTGAAAGAAACCAAAGAAAAATCAAGTTACAAAAACGGGAAAACAAACATGAAAACCGAAAAAGAGACAGCCACACACTAATATACGTCCGACAAGCCTCAGGATCCCCCATGACGTCTCGAGGATTTAACGGGCGCTCGCCAAACAAATGCCACAAGACACTAACAATGTCCTTATCCTCGGGAGACAAACCATTGTAAGTAACCTTAGTCGAAACCGACGGCCCGGCACGGAAATTCCAATAGGTCGAAAACCGGCGCACGCCCTCTAATGACAACCAAAATGGATGATGCCCCCGGACGGGGCGCACCTTAAAGTACTCTCTCTTAAAACCATGAAAAGAATCTTCAAACAAACAAAAAATACGGCGATGAGGCTGAGCCCGGAACGACATATACCCTTTCTTATGATTCCCCTCCTTAGACGGAAGAGTACATAAGAAAAGAAAAAGGAAGACAAGAAAAGAAACTGGGAGATCAAGATACTGATACACAAGCTCAAAAGTTCAAACGACTGCCCAACTATTCGGATGACGCTGAGACGGCGCCACGAAACACCGACTCAGCAGCTCCTGAACAAACGGCGAAAAAGGAAGCTGCACGCCGAGCCGAGTAAACATTGATTCATAAACCCACTTCCAGTCCGGAACAGTGGGCGAATCAAGGTTCAAATAGCAAACGCGCTCGTCGGCGTCCGGGAGGGCAAGCTCATACTGCCACTCCATATCGCCACCACCACAAATTGCCCCTTGATCACGGAGGCGTTGAAGATCGGCCTCCGTCATCCGCAACGGAACGCCCCACACGTCGCTAGTCACCCTAAAGGGGGCTATTGGAGTACCCACACCCTCACTCCTCCGCCGATGCATACCTAAAACATGGAGGAGCACCACCATCAGCCTACTAACCCTACGCAGAAGCAAGGAAGACAACCGAAACCCTACTGCCACTACCAAACCAACACAGCGGTGCTTAGCCCCTTTAAAACACAGACACCACCACCCAAAGCACAAAACGCAGTACAAAAAAGGAAATGGCAGAACAATGCATGGCAAATATAGAACAACAAAAGATCACAAAAGAGAAAACAAGGAAGAGCAGAGGAAAACCAACCTGATAATGCAGAAAACAAGCCTGGAAAACGGAGATGGGAGGCAGAAACTCAACTCCAGAAACGCAACAAAAAGGAAGAGATTTTTTTCAGATTAGAGAACGAAGAGAAAGTAAAATGAACGAGGGAAGCAAGAAAGAAAACCAAAATGGTTTCAAAAGAAAGCAGAAAGACGCAAATGGCCCTGAGCAATAATATGACGCACAGGGGCAATAGAGGAAAAACACCCAAAAACGTCCCCTTACAATAAATGCCCCTCGGAAAAGAAACCAATAAAGTACGTCTCGAAAAACGCAACAGGCACGATGGATACAGAAGAGTCGCGTCAAACCAAAAACGGCCAGGCGAAACGTCGCCACGACCTTAAAAGACTAGGGCCGACACGCCGAACTCCCCTCGAAAGGTATCAAACGACCATCAAACCGACCTGACTCGCGGTCGGAACCACATCTCCCCATCGACAAACCGACCTAACTCGCGGTCAAACCCGCATCTCCTAGCGACAGACCGACCTCACTCACTCTCATGCTCCGGGGGCAACACTGTTACGGTCATCAAACCCGGCATGTGATGAAACACCCAAATAACGCGCTCCTCGCCTGACCATGAAACGGCCAGGAACTCCCCAAATTGTCAACCTCGACTGAAAGAAACCAAACGACAATCTCCTTGCCAAACCACAACGGCAAGGAAAAGGTTCCTCCAGCGATGAGACCGAGCAACCTCACTCTCTCGCTCCGGGGGCAACTGTTACGGATCCAGCCCACGGATCCTATACTAGGAACGGTCTCCGAACCCGGTTACCCGGGTTCGACCCGCTTCGCCCTTCCAGAAGGCCCGGAACCGGCCCGCTGAAACTCCTAACCAACTTTCGAATTCAAATGCCTCCCTTATCTTAGCCAAGTAAGATAAGATAAGATAATTCAAACGTCTCCCTTATCAAATAAGATAAGATAAGATGTTCACCATCACCTATAAATAGAGGACCCAGGTCCCCCCATGTATTCATTCATTTCACATATCTTATACCTCTCAGATCCATTCTGACTCGTGCGTCGGAGTGTCTTTGCAGGTACCTCTCCCCATTGCTCCAGTCAAGTGATCCGGCATTCACATCGACCCACAAGTTCCCGATCCATCCCTCAACCCGTACCGAAAACTTCCAATACAGAATAAGACATTTAAATATTTTCTAAAATGAAATAGGATATTTGATATATTAAAAACCAAATTAAAATTCGATCCAAATATCGGAGACCAAAAGATAAATTGTCATTAGAGATTCAAAACTTACGGAGAAAATGTTAACCTTTGATTCCAATGTCAAAAGGCAAGACCATCTATCTACACATGACTTTGTTGGCTTCCAATACTCTCTTCTGAAAAGCTTGAGCTGCCAAGTCTTCTTCAAAATAAATTCAGAAATAAGTTTAATGCCTTTTATTAATTATTATATTTACATTTATATATATCTATTTGTTGAGTTAATGATCTCTCCCAAGGAAATTAAATGAATAATAGAGAACCGTGCTAAATGCCTTGGTCATAAACTCATAATACACACGAAAGTTATAACCTTGGTAAACTTGGCAGATATTTCCTTGTAATTCACATAAAATTCATGGTCTTGAATCTTGATTAGTTGGTTTGCTAAACAAAATGATACCTTCATACAAAAAAACTGCTTTATTTATATACTAGTGTTAAATCTGTGCAATGCACTGGGATGGCAAACGAGCAGAAACTAGTCGGGTTAGTTTATATAACTCGCCAAAAAAAGACGAGTCAGATTGAAAATTTAAAACCGTAAAACTTAAAAGGTCTATCTAACCCGCACCGTTTAATCCGTGGATTTTGGGGGTTTGACAGCGCGGGACTAGACTGGGAGACTTTTTTTTTAGGGCTATTCTTTTACAAATTTTTATAATGTTATTAATTTACAAGAGAATGAAGATGATAATTAAAGATGTTGAGTTATATTTTGGATTATATTTTATATTTGATTGATTATAAACTTGAAAACTATGAAGCACGGTAAGTTTGCTGAGTTGTCGTATCTGCGTGTCAGACACATTTCGGACATGACACTCATCGACACTTGTCCGACACGCGTGTTTACCGTGTCTTAATAAAAAAATAAAAATAATCTTCTCGAACACGTTTAAACACACCTAAATGCCATCACATGTCAACGTATCCAGCTTTATTCTTAACATGTATTGTTAAAATAAATTTAGAAATAATATATATTATTTATTAAAACAAAAAATATTTTAAATACTTTATATAATTAAAATAATATACACAAAATAATTAAAAAATAAATTTTTGTTTTAATATCAATAAAGTATCAAAATATCATTACTATTTTTTTAAAAAATACTTCATATTTTATATATATGCGTGTTCCCTTATCTTATAAGATTTTGAAATTCATGTATCATCATGTCCCATGTCATATCTGTGTCAGTTTCCATGCATCATAGCTTGGGCAACGTTTATTTACAATAACAAGATATTGAGACAGGGACATAAAAATACAAAATCTTGTTTGACAAATGAGACATGAACAGAGACATTGTGTTCAGAGATACTGAATTAGTGTATTTTGTGTCCATCCTGACAGAAATGACACAACTTATTTTTTATTTTTTCTTTCATTATTCTTGTTAGTTTTTTATAATTATATTTTTTATTATTATATTTTTCTTCTCAAAATTTTTAAATGAAAAAAATGAGAATAAATTAGATTTTCATAATTTGTTCTACTTTATTACCAAACAGAATACAAAAATACTAAATTTTGTATCTTTATCCTTTATGTCTTATTCTTAATATCTTATCTTATCCTATTCTTAGAAAAAACACAATCTTTCCTTAAAGATGTTTAGTTATATATTTTGAACAATGTTTGTTTTGCTTTAGACAATGTTAGTTTTATTATTTTGTTTCAAAAAATTTAGTTTATGATTATGTTTATTACATATTTATAATTATAAAAACTTTAATGTTTGTGAATTTAAAAATTATAATTTTTATGTCTTTAGAAATTATAAATTTATTGAAGTAGTTGTGAAATTATATATATTGTTTAATATTTAATGGTTTATAAAAAAAGATTTGGCGGGTTTGGCCCCAACCCGCCGTTAGGCGAGACGGGGTGGACCAGCCCGCCAGATAGCGGACTTTTGGCGGGGCGAGGCGGGCTTTCCTATTTGCCATCATGCGTGGGCTTACTTGTTAATTTAATTTAACATAGTAAATCGAAAATAATATTTTGTAATCATAAATTTTTTGAGTTAAGTATAATACTGTCATTATCACTATATAATAAATGTACTGAATATGTCATTTTATCTTTTTTCAAACTAAAATACAAATGAAACAGTTTGAAGTCTATAATATTTTTGAACTATGAAAAAAAAGATCTGAAAAAATAAACACATATATAACTGTATTAGTAGCATGTCAATTTTACACTAAACTTTATATCAAAAGACTAATGAAAGTTTATTGACAACCTAGTATTTTACTAATTTTATTTTACTAACCTAGTATTTGACCTAAATATTATTAAACACTTCTTTAAACACGATATTTGTTGTTGATGACTTTGAATCGCCGTCTTCGTCTAAAATTAAAACCTTCATGCCATTGCGACTCTTAATTCTTGACAAAGCAACATAAAGTTACCCGGATGAACATTGATTTTGATAAGTAAAGTCCTATATGTGATAACGATTGACTCTGACTTTTGTTGATGGTCATTGCAAAGCACATTGTTAATGAAAATTCTCTCCGTTGAAACTTAAATGACAATTCTGAATCTGAAGAGATCAAGTTCATTCTTGAAATGTATACTTTGTCGCCAATATTTCTACCGGTCACTCTCGTCACTCCAATTACGTTGTTGCCAAGTTCGTTAACTATTAACCTTGTCCTATTGTATAAACTTAAAGTATGATTTATGTTTCACAGTAACATCACAGCGACTCTTGGCTTCAAAGTCAACTTGTTGTTGGGTAGTCTCGAACATTTAATATCACTTAGGAACTATGGTGTGAAGCACTCTTGTGGTATATCTTTATACTCATCATCTTGACATGTGTCAAAATTTAGATACTCCTTTTTCATCCCTAAAAATATTGTCAAGATGAAATCATTTACCTTTTCGATACTCTCAAGTGTGGGTGCAAGAATTTTCCTACTTTAAAAATATCTATAATCTGACATATTTTACAACAAATTTAAATATACAAAGTCTACCAAATGAGAGAGAGGGTCATCAATAATTGTAATCAGTAGATTATCTGAAATTTCAACTTTTGACTCGTCATCAACATCAAAACCAATATTTTCATTTCCAACATCAAGTATCAAATTAGCAAATTTTTTCATTTCACCATCATGTTCATTTGAAGAAAATATTAGAAATCTCATGTTCATATGCAGCTTTAGAACTTTATAGATGACCACAGATGGAATGAGTTAATAGCTGATGACAATATATCATGTCTACTTCTCTTTCGGAATTACCAGAAGTATTTATCTAAAATCACCTCCTAAAACCACAACCATATCACCAAATGGTTGAAGTGTCTTATGTTGATCGGTAACTGACATAAGATCCCTAAACATCAGATCAAGTGCTTCAGAGCACATTTTATTAAGCATTGGAGCTTCATCCCAAATTATTAAGCTACTTTGGATGAGCAGCTCAACCTTCAAACTGCCATATTTGATGTTGTAAGTAGATTCATCAGTAATTATAATGGGTATTAAAAACCTAGAATGAGTCGTTCTGTCACCAAGTAAGAGTAAATACGCAATTTTAGTGGATGCAACATTTAAAATAGTCTTTCCTTTAGACCGAATAGCAGAAGAGAGTCTATTCCAATCCTACCATACTTATAAACGAAGTAAAAACCACAAGAGTCTGTAATAACAACATTGAGTATCTCATCAAATACTAACATTTTCTCATTAGTCATCCTTTGTTTTGTATATAAGTTTGTATGAGTCAACTCATTTGTGTCATATGCTGACTCCTCCTCTATTAGATTATTTTAAAAAAGGCGAACATTAAACAGCTCAAGATATGACATTGATTGATAGTCTTTTAAAAATTTCACATTGCTGTTGAGTATTTTTTCAATCTCTATAAAGTAAAGATTTTTTAATTCGTCATCAATCATGTTTAGTCTTAACAAAAGAATACGACGGTTTTATGAAATATTTAATAAATAATTCTAAAATAAAATCCATTAATATTATTAATAAAAATAAAAAGAGAATACGAATTTGATATAAGAAAATATAAGACACAAAATATTCCAGTTTTTTTAATTTTTTTTATATAGTATTTTATCAATCAATAATGTTCAAATTGCATTCTAAACACAATCTACTTTGCTAATGCTATTAGATATCAGTAACATCACAAATAATTTTTTTAATTAATGACCAAATACAAATTCAATTACTCTTTAATAGTTGCAATAATTTTTTTATGGTCACACAATAATCTTATAAAATAACAAGCATATTAAAAATTAAAATATGTAATCTTATTCACTGTCTTAATAGATTTATATATTGAATAACTTCCCTAATCAATTAAAAAAATTTTATATAATAAATATCACCTATATCTAAAAAATATGTTAATTTTTCATTCTAATTTAAAAAAAAAAAGACCATCTATCTACATATGATTTTGTTGGCTACTCTCTTCTCAAAAGCTTGAGCTGTCGAGCCTTATGCTCCAAAATAGATTCAGAAATAAATTTAATGACTTTTATTAATTATTATATTTACATTTTGTTGTGAAACAACTAAATAAATAAAGAAGATGTAATTATAAAATAAAGTAAATAAGTATAAATAGAAGACTCTAGTACTATAATTACTATCTCAATATAATAAAGATGATTAATATTGATATTAATATTATATGTAAAGAGTAATAAAAAAGAGTATTTAAAATACTTATAAAATAAAAGAAGAGAAAGAATTGTAGTAAAAATATAAAGAGAAGAGTATTTGATTGCAACATAAAGAGAGAATTGATTTCTTATTACTTGCTTATTTTATTTCAAACGTTGCTTCTACTATTTATACACATGAGAAAGTTTTGATTTCAACCTTCATTTATTTTAATTGTCTTGGAGAGAGATTTCTTCAATATAGAGAAGATAAACCAACGTGGTCATCCACATACTTATCTTAACACATTTATATTTATCTATTTGTTGAGTTAATGATCTCTCCCAAAGATATTGAATGAATAGCAGATATTTCCTCGGGATCCACATAATATTCATGGTCTTGATTAGTTGGTTTACTAAATAAAAGAATAAATAATTAAATTAACTTTAAAAAATTATTTATTTTTTAAATTAGTCTTCAAAAATATTTTTTAATCAAATTTATTTTTAAGAAATTTTAAATTAGTCATTTTAATTTTATCATCACTTCCATTGTTAACGGCGTCAAAATTTATTCATGTGACATAACATATATTTAGTAATCATAATTAGCGGTTAATGCGATAAGTTTATAAAATTAGATCAAATCAATTTTAAATTAAAAAATTTCAATGTGTCACGTTCTTCCCTAAATTAGGTTTTGATTTGATATAATTTTATAAACTTATCGTGCTAATAATCAATTAAGACTCCTATATATATATATTGTAGTATCACTTAACGCGTGTTACATTAACAAATTTTGACGCCATCAACAAAGAAAATAAGAGAAGAACTAATGCGATTAATTTAAAATATTTAAAGAAAGAATTTGATTAAAAAATTCTTTCGAAAATTCATTTAAAAAACGAGTGATCTTTTATAGACAAATTTAACCATTTATTCCTAAACAAAATGATACCTTCATACAAAAAAGCTGCTTTATTTATATATAAGCTCTCATTGTTTATTTTCTATGTTGACCGAGCTTACACAAGAATTAAAAATTGAAAGAGCAAAAACTGGATGAGTTTTCTCTGCTGCCAGCAAGACCATGTGAAAGAAGTCAAAGTCAGCGCCTTGGCACATGCATGATCCAGGAACTTTTACAAGTAACAAGCTTGCTTCTCTTCACATGTATTCTGAAAACTTGATCACTTTGCTCTCATTGATTATCATGGCTGGAGCAGTGATTGGTGGAGCTTTTCTTTCTGGCTTCATTAACGTTGTCTTTGACAGGTTCCTTTCTGTTGAGGCTGCCAACTTGGTCTTAGGCGAGAAGCTTGGCCCTGACTTGGTTGAGAGGCTGCAGACTGCTCTCTTGGCAGCTGAAGCTTTGGTTTTGGACGCCGAGCAGAAGCAGCTTGGGAATGAGCCTGTCAGGAAATGGCTCCATAGTCTCAGGGATGCTGTTTACAAAGCTGATGACTTGCTAGATTCTGTCTTCACTAAAGCCGCCACTCGAAAAGAGGTACCGGTGAGTACTTTCTTGCCCCGTTTCATCATGAATTACAAAGATAGAGAGATGATTATTGAGATTAAAAGAGTGGTTAGAAGAATAGAAGATCTTGAGAAATGCAAAGAAAGCCTTGGTCTGGAAAAAATTCCCACTAGAAGTTCCTCATCATGGAGAACTCCATCTACTTCTCTTGTGAGAGAGAATGTGTATGGCAGGGAGGATGATCAGGTGGCCTTAATCAAGATGCTATACGACAACAATCAACATCAGCTATCTGTGATTTCTGTTGTTGGAATAGGTGGAGTTGGTAAAACAACTTTGGCACAATGTGTGTACAATAATGCTGAGTTGATGAAGCGGTTTGATCTGAAAGCATGGATTTGTGTTTCAGAAAATTTTGATATTGTTGAAATTACAAAGAATGTTATAAAGGAGATTTCTCGAGATGCATCTTGTCTTGAGAATTTCAATTCGCTTCAACTTGCCTTGAAGGGACTGTTGTCTAAAAAGAAGTTCTTTATTGTTCTTGATGATGTTTGGAGTAATGATGGTCATGAATGGAGTAATTTTATAATCCCTTTTCAATATGGGGCTATGGGAAGTACTATTTTTATAACTACTCGAAGGGAAAATGTTGGATCGATAGTCCAAAATTATCGACCTTACTTCCTCAACGGGTTGTCGGATGAATACTGTTGGTCAGTGTTTGCAGATAATGCATCTTTTCCTAAAATATCGAATGGGAGTTCAGAACTAGAAGGAATAGGAAGAAAGATTGTCAAGAAGTGTGATGGCTTGCCATTAGCTGCAGAAACACTTGGACGCTTGTTGCGCACAAAGCATGATGTTAAGGAATGGAGCAAAATATTAATGAGCAACATTTGGGGATTCTCCGTGACAGATAGTAAGATTATTCCAGCATTGTTTATAAGTTACTTTCATCTTCCTGCATATTTAAAGCGTTGTTTTGTTTACTGCTCACTATATCCCAAAGGTAATCAATTTGATAAAGATGAATTAGTGTTACTGTGGATGGCCGAAGATCTCTTACCACCAGCGAAGAGAGGAGAGACTTTAGTAGAAATTGGTCGTGAATGTTTTGATGACTTAGCTTCCAAGTTATTTTTTAAACAAGTTCAAGATAATGGTGGGTATTTTGTGATGCATGATCTATTGCATGACTTAGCGAAATTCCTTGCTGGGGACTTCTTTTGTTGTTTAGAAGAACATGGTGAAGAAGAGGAGATCAGGACTATGACTCATCATTTGTCATATAGAAGTTTGCGCCATACAATGCCAAAATATTTTTGTTCCATTGATAAGGCAAAATCTTTGCGGACATTTTTGCATATCAATCATCTTCCTCGAAGGAAAATGTCGCATCACAATCTTCTACCTCCTTCTTTCGGCATGGAAAGTGCAGCACGTGACGTGTTATCTAAGTTCAAGTACTTGAGAGTTTTATCTTTTCATAAACTTGATGTGTTGCCTGATTTAATAGGTGAATTGATTCACCTACGTTATTTGGATCTCTCTTGGACTCATATTAGAGTATTGCCAGAGTCATTGTGCAACTTATACAATCTACAAACATTGAAGTTACAAAACTGTTTGAATCTAACAATGTTGCCCAATGGCATGCATAATCTTGTAAAGCTGCAACATCTTGATATCCGAAGAACCCCTTTGGAAGAAATGCCGAGAGAAATGGGCAAACTGAAATATTTGCAGCATTTAAATTGCTTTGTTGTGGGAAAACAGGAAGACAATGGAATCAAGGAGCTAGGAGGACTTTCGAATCTTCACGAAGCACTTGAGATCCTGAAACTGGAGAATGTTACCAGTAGCAGCGAAGCAATGGCCGCAAGGATATCAGATAAGATACACATTGATGAACTGTCTTTGAGATGGTCTTTAGACGGGGATGTGGTTTCAAACACACAAGTTGAAAGAAATATACTCGAAAACCTGCATCCTCACTATGGCTTGAAAAAGTTAATAATAGAGGGATACAGGGGTACAATGTTTCCAAATTGGATTGGACATTGTTTATATCACAATATTACTAGTGTATCCCTGGTGTCTTGTAACAATTGTTGTATGCTGCCATCACTTGGTCAGCTGCAATCTCTTCGATCCCTCGACATTGAAGGTTTTGGCCAGCTCGACAGTATTGGGATCGAGTTTTACAAGAACAGAGACAATGATTCTTTGTGCATTGCACCCTTTCCCTCATTGGAGTTTCTGAAATTTTGTAACATGCCATGTTTGGAGGTGTGGCACTCATTTGATTCATATGCTTTTCCTCAACTCAAGAAACTTCAGCTACAGAATTGTCCATTGTTAAAGGGAGATCTACCTAATCACCTTCCTGCATTGGAAAGACTTGACATTACCGGTTGCCAACGATTCGTTTCTCCATTGTCAGGGGTTTTGGAAATTCACACCCTGCACATATATGAAACTACAGAAGGGTCTCAAGAATTATTGTTTGATATGAAGAATTTATTGATTCGGGGATGTCATCCAGAGGTGGAGTCTATGTCTAAGGCAATGTCCATCAACCACTTAGCTTTTCTCAAAGTAATGCATATCTTTAATTATTCCTCTGCAGTAGCATTACCAAGCAATCATTTTCCCAAATCTTTGGCTAGACTAAGAATTGATAATTGTAGCAAAGTGGAATTCCCAAAGCAGCAGCAACAGCAATATGATTTGGTAGAGCTAGTAATAGAAAACAGCTGCGATTCACTCACCTCATTTTCATTGGAGCTCTTTCCAAAGCTTGAGCTTCTTCAAATAAGGAAGTGTGCAAGTATGGAATCACTTTCAATGTCACTGTCACAACATACTGCTCTCCATCGTCTCGTCATTAGTAAGTGTCCGAATTTTGTGTCGTTCCCAGGAGAAGGATTGGCTATGCCTAACTTGGCTTATTTCGTCGTCATGAAATGCTACAAGTTGAAGTCATTGCCTTGTCACATGAATGTCCTTCTCCCAAGTTTAGAGTTTCTCAATATATATGGTTGCCCCGGCATTCAAGCGTTTCCAGAGGGAGGCTTACCACCTAATTTGAAGAAACTTTATGTGGGAGGATGTGACATGCAATTGAGCAGTCTGTCATCGATGGGAAACTTTGAGGCCCTCACTCGTCTTAACATAGAAGGTGCTGGATGTGATAGCATAAAGTCATTCCCTCAGGTAGGTTCATTGCCTCGGCTTCCCTCCCTTAATAGGCTGGGACTCCATCATTTTCATAATTTGGAGACACTGGAATGCAATGAGCTTCTTCACCTCAACTTCCTTCAACAGTTAATAATAGAAGAATGTCCGAAACTGGAGAATATGACCGGCAAAAAGCTTCCTTCCTCTCTGTTACAACTACAAATCGATTACTGTCCTTTGCTATTACAACTGTGTGAGATGAAGGATCCAAAAGTTTGGGCCAAAATTTCCCATATCCCCATCATTGAAGTCAATGGCAAACAAATTCTCTAGATAAGGATTATTTCTTACCAGGTATTGATACTAATTCTCATATTGTGCATCTTTCTGAGCATCATGTTTATGATGGTACCGCTTTAGTTCACACATGCACAGAAAAATAAACAAATTCTTTTGCAGATATAATGATAGGCTAACAAGAAAAAAGATAAACTTTGTATTAATGAGCGTGCCCCTTTCTCATTGGCAGGTAAATAGTATGAAGCAATAAGAGTTGCAGACGAAGAAAATCTCCTTGAAGATCAGTAAAACAAAACAATCTCGGAGGGTTGTTGGAGTTTTGTATTCTTGAAAGAGCCTTTTGAGTGAAACACTTGTGCTAGCTTGTTGCTGTTGTTGTTGTTTGAGTGGAACCGTGTTATGAGAGTTGAAACTAAACTTTGGCTCTTATAGGTCTAATAATATATATTTGTAAGAAGTTTTTTTTGGGTCAAATGACACATACACTACAAACTCACACAGCATTGCCAAGTTTTGAACCCGGATGTAGTATATTAAGAGGTATGCTAATATGCCATCTCAATTCCCTTTAATCGATCTGCTGTTGTGTGGATACCCTTCCCTGGACTCTATATTTTAGCTGATGAAATAAAATCTTTGAAAGCTTAATTTGAATATTCGTTTTGGATTTTTGGTAACATATTGTGCAATTAACAGTAATTTGCCAGTTGTTACATTAAAGAATTTAGATAATACAGACATATAAAGAAACTAAAAGGTCATGAAGAAAAAAAAAAGAAATTCCGTGAGAGATAAATACTAGTACAGACCATATTTGATAAAGCATAAATCATTTGTAAACCAAAAAAAGAAAATGTACAGACCATTTATCTTGATTCTTGACTCATCTAAATAATTTTACACTTATCTTTCTAAAAAATAAGTTGCTAGTTCGGACTTTTCCAATTACTCCAAAGTTAGAATTCACAAAAAAAAAAAGATGATGCTTTGGATATGAATCTGCTACTGCTGCTTCTGTGCAGTCAGAGGATGCTATAATCATATTAATCAAAGCAAGCAGTTCCCTGAAAAAATCATATTAAGGGTATCTATGGATAGAGTGTAGGAATAGGTAGAAGTCTTCGTGGATGAGCTCTATGAATATAGTTACAGAGGTCATCCGGGAAAATTTCCACTCCATTTTTACCCCTAACAAATACGCCCGCCATTTTTAAACAAGGTTGCCCATGGATCAAGATTCTGTTAAGTGCATAATTCACTTTACAAAGAGAAGCGTTGAGCATCTCGTTATAAGCTATATGCAGAAACAGACACTGAAGCAACATGAACCCTAAAACATTGAAATCTCAAAATCGTTAAATGAAGACGGACCATATACATGCAAAACGGGTTCATGACAGATACATACATATACTCATCTCAAATAAGGGAGCATTTCCACCCCATGTCCAATCTATAACAATAATAATTTGGCCAGTAGAAATAGTACCTGACACATGTCATATTTGTGCCTATGGGTGTCTATATTCTATAGGACATGCAAACATGCCATCCCATTGACATATCCATATTTTCTAGTGATAAGTATTTACAACTCATACTATACTGCTTAATGCACTTTTGGGGAGCCAAATCTTATGTCTGCATGCCATATCTCTAACGTTGTTAGCATTTCACAAATTGAAACATAGAAGAGAACTAAGGTAAAGAAAAAGAAATGACCTTTAGCAATGGAGTTTCAGGGGGCCAAAAGATCTAACTAGGAGTGCTCCAAATTGAGTTGTTGAAATTGTGAAGCTCCTTTGAATTGGGACCATAAATAGCCTTAATTGTATCCCTGCAGCAACTACAAAATGAAAGAGGAAAGGAGTAGAATGTAAGGAACACATTCAATATCTTTCTATCATGGGAAACTTTCTTTAACTCTAAGGGATGTTTGGTTCAGAGGTAAAAATGCAGTAAAAACTTTCATTGCTGAGTTTGATGTGAAACTACACATGGAGCTCATCCGTGAAAAGTTCCACCCACTTTTACCTCCTAACTAAACATATCCTAAATGGTTTTACATATTAAATTCTGATTGTTTCTGGAAAAATAAATTTTGGGGCATTGTAGAGGAATATGAATTCTGTTTTAGCAAACCCCAACATCATACAGTTAGCATTGTGCGCCAAATAAATAAAGGAAAAGATTGACAAATATTACAAGTTTATAACAGCAAACTTTCACAGAATCCCGCTTTCCAGCTAGAGCAAAACTATCCTTTGAAGTAAAGAGATAGATGATAAATCCATAATTTATGATAAAATAGTTAAAAAGAATGAAATTATCAACTTAACTTGTACTTATTACTTAAAAATACATGTTTTTATGAATTTTCTCCTAACTATGCTTAATTGATTGAAATATGCTTTTAAGGCCTTTAGAATCATCAAATTAATTTCATTTTTTTTTTTCATTCAATGCTTTGATATGTTTGTTGAAGTTGTTTAAGGTTTAAGAGGCAAAAATGGTTTGGAAAGATGGAAGAAAAGTATGCAAATGTGGAGATTTCATAAAGAAATGAATAACTGGCAAAGCTGCAGAGATGCGTATGCTAGACGTGCGTGTGTACGCACGACTCATTTAAAATGGCACGTGACTCGCGATTTGGGAACCGTTTTGGCCCATTACAGACAATTTTTGAGTCATATTAAAAGCAAGCCTTGAGGAGGATCACACACACATTCACATGCACTTTTTTTCTACTTTGTAGGGTTTTAGAACCTTGAATTCTAAAGAGAGAAGTTCCAAGGGTTTTTTATGAGTTTCTCTCTTATTTTTAGGTTTTAGTTAGTTTAATTGTAGTTCTTAGTTTATAATTTCTTATTTTTCTACTCTAATGTCTTAGAATTTCTCGTTACTTCTTTTATTTTGTTATTTTACGTTCTTCAATCCTTGTTGAATTTTCAATTCTATTTAATGAATTTGATGTTTTATGCTTTATTTTTTCTTACTTAGGATGTTGTTGCTGCTTTCTTGAATTGAGCAGTTGTAGTTTTTATTATTCATGCAATTTATGATGCTTTATTTTTATGCACACCAAGTGTTTAATAAAATGTTTACATTAGTTATGGAGTTGATTTTTCTTTCTCTTGGCTTGGGATTGAGAAATTAGGCGACCTTGAATCATTAATGTCCAAGTTGATTGATAATGTAGAGATATTAATTAATCTTGTTTCCGCTAACGCTAATCTTTTACTAATTCAATTAGTAAGTTAGTTAGGACTTATGGATTAGGGTTAATTAAGCCTAATTAACTTTCCTCAATTTGTAGAGATTGACGAATTAGGTTTGTTCTTTGTAATTATTATGTTGTGGTTAGTGCCAAAAATAGTGATCTTTAACCCTCAACCCTTGCCAAGATCGTTTTACCATTTGAATTTACTTTCTTCTACTAGTTAATTGTCCTAATTGTTCTTTGTTTAAATTCTCTTGACATTTACTCATTGCTTGCTCTTTTAATTTCTTACTATTTAAATTGTTGTCAATTGCAAACAAACCCCCGATCCTCATAGCCAATGATTGAGCACTACATTGCGATTCCTAGGGAGAACGACTCGGGATTAAACTCCAGTTATTATTTTGAATTGTATCATTTTAAACTAAACTTTGAGAGTGTTGAATTCCAGTTTAGAGCTAAAATGAACTTGAGCTTTTAAACTTGTGAATTTTCTAAATCGGTCTTTAGCATTCATCAATAGATATTCAAAGTGCAAAACCACTTGCAAATTTTCAAGGATCCAAAATGTTGGTTCAAATAGAAAGCACCAAAAATTTCAAACAAAAATGGATTGGATGACACTATAGGATCATGTCGTAAAGTATGTACATAGTTAGACCATCTAAATCTAGGTTTTATCAATGATTTCGCCTTTACTGTTTCTTAGTCTCTTGCTACCTCTAGCAATTAGGCAATTCTCCATCTGATCTACTATTCTTTCTAAGACTTCTATAAGCCTTCTCCACAAAAGATCAAACTATATGATACAAGGTTCTACCATATTTTCTACAATAGATGCTGTGCCAACTTTCTTTTTAGTTGATTTATTTCTCTTTGATCTTGTCTAGTCCATCGACCTACCGACACAATATTCTCATCTTCGCAACAATGAACTCATAAAAATTTCCCATTACCCTGCTTTCGACCAGATCAAGTGTTGTGCAAATGTATGTGTACTTCAATAACCTATATATATGGTAAAACTTCAGAAAATTTTAGAAGTATTATGACAACAAAGCGGGGGAAATGTTTTTAGGAAACATTTTCAGCAGAATAACATTTCCTCATCTCTTGATCTTCTTGAAATTAAACAGACCCTTAAAATTAAAAATTGGACTGAGAAATCTAGCATACCTGCAGGCCTCCTTGTTGAATTTCTTCTCGCTAATTCCATACAAAGAATCAAATATCTCTGGCTCTACACGACAAAAATATGGGCGCTCTGCAGAAACAAAATGGAAAATGTAACAAGTTAGGCCTCGAAGCTAACAAAAATCCCCCAAGACGAAATTCAACTACCGAAACTGAGACGGACAATCACCAGAATATATAGAGCATTTCCTAGTAATCTTCTCATAGTGTATGCACCATCCATCTGGACCTATTAAGCTCTTGTAGTGCTGAAATTCATTACAGCAAATCAAGCATGAAGGAAATGACAATAACAAAGATAAATGGATCATTTCGTAAACATACCACAAAACATCCCAGGCTCATTTTAGGCAATTCATTGGTCCCTAAGTTTATTATACAATTATTACTGACAATGCCTAAGCAAAAGGCAGAACTGCCAGAAAAGGTGAACTAAGGAATAAGAATGAAAGGAATAACATAAACTCCAATCAATAACACTATCACATCCTATGTTATAATTACCAAACAATAAAACATATTATTATTCTTTCCCGTTTTATATTTTAAGTGTGGATTCATGTAAGAATGTTTTCTGCATACATATATTCTCATTATAACAGAAGTGTTTGACTTAACTATCTACTATCACAAAAATAAATAAATAAATATATAAATAGAATACGGTGCAAATATATGATTGATGGACGAATGCTAAGGCTTACCAGAGAAGGTAAGGAGTCCTTATATTCTAAAGTCTAAATCCCAACTCTCAACCCTAAATTCCAATTCTTAACTCTAAACCATGAAACTATGAACCTTAAACCCTAAATACTAAATTCTTAACTAGAAATATGAGCTATTGACATAAAATATAATAAACAGAGATAACAAAGAATGTACCACTCCTTACTTTGTAAAGAGCGGGATGAACCCATTGGATGGCAGCGTAGAACTGGTCCTAGCAATTAAATTGAAGTCTTTTTTTTTTTTTCCCTTTTAAATGAATCAGAAAGAACAAAAGAGCAAAATGGAGAGAAAACCTCAACATGTGAAGGGTCAGTGAAAATTTCCTCAGGGGAAGGGAAAGAAGGCCCCTTCTCAAGCTTACAGCAAGCACCACAGCCCTCCACGCAACGCCACCACGCTTCCTTCTTCTCACTCGCCCCGAAACCGGCGTTGCTGTAGTTGCTGCTGCTGCTGCTGCTGCTGCTGCTCTGCCTTTGCTCTTTGGTGTCAGTCTTAACCGTAGCTTTCTGCCGCGGACGACGCGCCGCCGCGGGGGTTATGGTGGATAACTGGCGCGAACGATGATGGGTCGGCGAAGTCGCTGTGGGCAGAGGAAATGGCAGCGATAGAGTGGCGGGAGACATGATAAGGCAAATTGTAACTTCTTTTCTGTTCAGTTGTGTGGGGGCTGTTTTATTTTTTGGGGGGCTTTTGTATATGGTGGGTTATATTTTTTTTGGTGACTATATGGTGGGTTATATGGTGTAGAAATAAAACTTTTTCTACACACCAGGAAGTTAATGTGGCATGGATTTAAGAGTGATATCTATTTTTTGTTATTATTTTTTTGTTCAAATTTGATAGATAAATGTATAAAAGTTCAGATTTTATTTTTTTCAATTAAATACATTTATTCTAGTGAAACATTAATTATAAATATATTTTTGTTGTATTGGGCCCAAAAAAAATAATTTTTAGACTATAATGAATTGTTATTAAAAGAATATTTTATTGTGTTTACTTTATCAATAAAATTAATTAATTTTCATTAAATATTCTAAGTATGCGATAAATAATGTTAAATATTATTAAACAATAAATATTCAAATTCAAAGTTTAATCTCTAAATTATTATGTATAACACTGAAACTTTTTTTACATTTTGTATAAGAAAATAATAGGTGTTATTTTTATTTTGTGAGAGTAATTTTAAAAATTTTTGTCATTTGATTTATGAATGGTTGATTTCTGTATATAGAATTATTGTTGTATTTTTTTTCGGTTAGGTAGAAGTGGTATGTTTTAATTTAATATAGATGTAATCACAAATCAGAGAGTCTTATTTATATTTTAAAAATTTTAAAAAAAATTAAAGTTCATCAATAGGAGGATCAGATTTGTGTAAGTTCACAAATCGGAGAATCGATTTTGTGTAAGTAGTTCACAAATCGAAAAGTCGGTTTTATATTTGGTGAATCTGTTGGTTTTGGGTGTGTATTGTGTGATTATAATGGCTCTTGGTTGCGTGGTTGTAATGGTTCTTTACCACGTGCTACTATTCTTCGAAGCGAGCTTTTTGCAATTTGGAGAGGGCTAATTCTAGCATGGGAAGCTGGGTTTAGAGAGGTTACTTGCGAGACCGATTGTTTAGATGCTTTTATCCTTGTTAATGATAGAAACAACCAAGTGCAAAGTTATGATAATGATTTGGTGACTAAAATCAAAGAGGTCTGGAATTAGAAAGCAGAAGTCAATCTAATTCAAAGAGATGCCAACCAAGTTGCTGATGCTTTGGCTAAATATACAGCATCTAATGGCATACAGCAATTGGAATGGAATGAGCCTTGGGAAGATTTAACAGTGTTGTTGCAACGGGACTACGTCTCTAGTGTTTAGTGTTTTTTCTTTGTTTCTTCTTATCCTTAGACACAAAAAAAAAAAAAAACAAAAGATTTGTTAAAGTTCACAAATCGGAGGGTTGATTTTGTGTTTCAAAAATTTCAAAAAAGTTAAACTTCACAAATTAAAAAGTTAGATTTGTGATCTCCATATAAAAAAAACACACCAAATTTCATACATTATTAAAAAATATTACTATGAATTCAATATCAAAATTAAAAAGTGTTTAGGGATAAGTATTGTTTTGGTCCCTAACGTTGAGGGTCATAATCGAAACCGTCTCTATCATAATTTTCGATTTAGAATCACCCTTAACGTTTTTTTTTTTCGTATTAAAATCATCATTTTTAATAAAAAATTATAAAATTTTAAAAAAATAAAATAAAATACGCGGGAGGAGGGGAAAGGACGCGGGGGTGGGGGTAATGGGGTAGGGGGAAGGGGAGAGGGGGAGGAGGACGGCAGCAGCGAAGCTTGGAGCTGTCGTCACCGTCGTCGTCGCCGTCGCCGCCTCGCCCCCTCGGGCCGCTTGCTTCTGCTTTCTTGCTTTTCTGATTTTGCTTCTTACTTCTACTTCTTGCTTTTTGTTTCTGCTGCTTCTACTTCTTGGTTTGGTGGTGGTGTTGGTGGTGATGGTGATGGTGTTGATGTTGATGTTGGTGTTGGTATTGGTGTTGGTGGTGTTGGTGTTGCTTTTTACTTCTGCTTTTTGGTTTGCTTTTGCTGCTTGCTTTTTGCTTCTACTGATTTTGAATTTTTGCATCTGTTTCTGCTTCTTGGTTTGGTGGTGGTGGTGGTGGTGGAGGAGGAGGTAAGTGCTGGTAGGGGTGAGTGCATTTTTGTCCGAAAAAATTAAAAGGACGATTTTAATACGAAAAAAATGTTAAGGATGATTCTAAATCGAAAATGACGATGGGACAGTTTCGATTCTGACCTTCAACGTTAGGGACCAAAACAATACTTATCCCAAGTGTTTATGAATTAGTTAAAAAAAATTTCTTTAATCCATGAATTATTTATTTTTTTAAATTAGTTTATAATATTTTGATTTATAGTATGAATGATAATTTATTTAAAATTACAAATATAATAATAAAGTTAAATTTAAAAAAATGAGAGAAAAATTTTAAAGAACAAAACTGGAGTCTAAAACATAACTAAAATTATTTGGTACGTATGAATATTTTTTAAAATGTTCAATATTTAAAATTATTTGATATGTATAAATATTTTCTTACGTTCTAGTTTTGCATATGAATATTTTCTCATCTTTTTAAATTTAACTTTATTGTTATATTTGTAATTTTAGATAAATTATCATTCTTACTATAAATTGAAATATTATAAATTAATTTTAAAAAATAAATATTTCATGGACTAAAGAATTTTTTTAACTAATTCATAAATCAAATGACAAATTTTTTTTAAAGACACTCTCATAAAATAAAAATAATACTTGTTAATTTTTTATACAAAATGTAAGAAAAATTTAGTATTATTGACAAATTTTTTTAAAAGTATTCTCACAAAATAAAAATAACACTTATTAATTTTTTATACAAAATATAAGAAAAATTTAGTATTATATACAATAATTTAGAGACTATATTTCGAATTTGAATGTTTATTTTTTTAATATTTATTGTTTGTATTTAATATTATTTATGCATACTTAAATATTTAATAAAAACTAATTAATTTTATTGATAAAATAAATACAATAAAATATATTTCTTTAATAATAATCTATTACAGTCCAAAAATTATTGTTTTTCTTTAGCTCAATTTTTTTGGCCCAATACAACAAAAATATATTTGTAATTAAAGTTCCTCAAATATTTTAGCCGCCGATTCTTCGTCGCTAGTTGTTCTGAAAACCGGTTCGAACCAGTCGAACCGTGAACCGTTGCCAATTACGATTTGAAGTTTTGAACAGAAGCTAAAACCGTCAAAATTGAAAAACCGTTATTGGACTGCCGAATCGGCCGGGAATCGATTGGTCGAACCGAACCGTGACCCGGCCAGTTTTTAAATTGTGTCAAAAACGGCTGCGTTTTGGTTGCTGAACCCTAACTCCTTAACTTCCCTAACCATTACCCTCTCCTCTCCAATCTCCAGAACGCGAAGCAGCACTCACCTGGACGGCTGGACCTCGAGCTTCCGGCGCAACTTCCGTCCAGCCACCGTCGCCGTCGCAACTTCCGTCTAGCCAACGTCAGCCAGCTCTGTTCGCGCAGCCACTTTCCATCGCGCAGTAGCTCTGTTGATCTTCGAAAACCGAAACCACCGCCAGCGCCACTTTCGGTCGCGCAGCCACTTCCCCCGGCGCCAGCTCTGTTCCATACTTCCACCCCGTCAGCCACTGTCTTGCCTCTTGCCAGCCACTATCCCCGCCAGCTCTGCTTTTTTCCAGGCTTCCAGCTTCTAGCCCTAGGTATTTATTTTTTTCTTTGTAATAATAATTGTTGAATAATTGATTGCGATAAGGATCACTGCCGGAAACGAGCCTTTTCTCATGTCTCCCGAACACAAAGCCAATTGAGATGAAAACTTATATTTGCCCCTTTACTTCTGTTGTCGGCATACTGGTCTTGGCCTTTAGGTAGCGTTTGGTAGAGAGATAGAGACTGAAAGACTGAGACTGGGAGACAGAGACTAAGAGACAGAGACCGAAATAAATTTTAATATTCTGTTTGGTGCAAAGTGAGAGACAGAAATTGAAACAAGAATAAAAGTTTAATTTAATTTGCACAAAAGATAAAATTGGAATTAATTAATTGAATAAGGGTATTTTAGGTATAAAATGTTATTAAAATTTCAGTCTCTGTCTCTAAAAATTTCAGTCCTCTGTGTCCCTACTTTTTGGAGATACTGAAGTACTGAAATTTTAGGGACAGAGACAGAAATTTTAGTGTCAGTCTTTGAGCCAACAAACATGATACTGTGTCTCAGTCTCTCAGTCTCTGTCTCAGTATCTCAAAACAAACGCTATCTTATATTGATTAGTGATTAGCTCTGGTTCATTACTGATTTTGTGTGTTGTGTTTTACTGTTTTGTTTTGTGATTTAATTGTACCTAGATTGTGACTCTGTTGATTATTTGATGGCAATTATTGCACTGTTTCTGACTGATTAGTGATTAGCTCAGTGCTCAATTGTTCATTTGTTCTTCACTTGTTCATCATTTTTTTTTGTTTTTTACGCTCTGTTTCTGTCTTTCGAAGGTTTGGTTGATTGGTTGTGTTGTTAATTTTTGTTGAACCATTATTTGATTGTTGGTTTACTCTGGTTCTGCTGCTGTTTATTGATTATTGATTATTTCGAAGCTCTGTGCTGCTGTTTTTGTATTGTGATTTTAATTTACTAATTATTGATTTTGAATGTCTTGTGATTGTTGATTAGTGATGTGTTGCTGACTTGTGTTTGTTTAACTGTTTTGTGATTTACATGTGCTTGGATTGTGACTGCTTTTCTGATTTATTGAGTAACATGATGAAGGAGCATTAAAGTGTCAAGTTTAGCTCTGGGCTATTGTGAAATCCTTTTGCTTTTCCTGATTTGTTTTGAGTATCTTCAAGTGAATACAATTTTGTTGTGAGAACAGAGACACCTCTCTTGATTAGAAATTTGTGGTATGTTAGGTAGCAGGTTAGAATTAGGTGGCAATAGCTTTGAGTCTGTAGCTATGGAAGAATGAGGTTTCTGAACTTCTAGTTTGTGTTAAATGATATGGAGTGTATAGCTGCTACTTCAAGGAACCTTCATTCTTTTTTTTTTTTTTTGGTGAGGAAACCTTGATTCTTTTTCTTTGTTTCTTGGACAAATTTAAACCAAAGTTGGAAATGGTTTGATATTTTTTGGTATTTTTTTTATGTAATTGCTTTAATTGATTAATGTCATCACAGCAAATATTTATAAGATGAAGAAAGAATTTTGGTTTCTCTTATAGCAAACTTTGAAAGCAAAAGCTTAAGTTCATTAAAGTATTTAAGTTTGTACTTTATCTAAAGGTCTTAAATTGATGATATTTTATGTAGTGCTTTAAATTTTGAAGATATTTTAAAATTTATATTAGATTATAATTATATTTTAGAGTGTTTTATTTATAATTTATTTATTATTTTAATATAAAACGGCTTTTTCAGTTAGATCACAGTTAAACCAATTAGACCACTAAACCAGTAAACCAATAACTAAAGCAGTTTGATGACCGGTTCGATTTTCAGAACCTAAATTCTCACTCTTACGCACGCCAACCGTTACGACTCTTCCGTCTTCCACTTCTTAACTCTCCCCTTCCAACAAGAACAACAACAACTATCTCTACGCCGTCATTTCTAATCTGCTGCGCTGTGCACCAATGTCGATTGCCACTCAGCACGTTCTTCAGGTGAGGGACAAAATCGAACTTTCCGACATTGAGCGCAGGATCTTCGATAGGCTTCTCGCCACTGTCCGCCACTTCAACCTCCAAACTCAGGTCCGCGTCGCCGGCGGCTGGGTCCGTGACAAGGTCCCCCCTTTTCTATCTGTAGATAGCTCTTTAGCCCTAATTTTTCTGTTTGGGATTTGAATTTGGTTGGTTTTGCAGCTCCTGGCGAAGGATTGCTATGACATCGATATCGCTCTTGACAATATGATGGGCACCGAGTTTGTCAACAAGGTGAAGGAGTACTTGGTGTCCATCGGTGAAGGTAAAGATGTTCATGATAAGGGCAAGATTAAGCCGTATGTTCCTCCCGATTTCTCTTCTTTATTGCTTTCTTTTACAATTTTATTGTATGTTTCTCATGTATTACTCTGTTTAGTCATGAAAATTGAATTCTTTGAAGCAATGTAGAACATAAATGACATTTTTATTTTTTGGCAGCAACCCTCCCCGGTCTAAACATTTGGAGACAGCAATGATGCGTTGGTTTGATATGAAGATTGATTTTGTTAACTTAAGGAGTGAAGAGTATACTGAGAATAGCCGCATTCCTTCTAAGGTATGTTACCGCACACACTTAATGGTATTCTTGCTATATGCATATTCCACTTCTTTTCTTTTGATTTATTGTCATGTAAGATAAGATGTTCTGCTAATTTCCTCCTAGTTGGACTCACGTGAATGTCTTGTCTTGTTATCGATGAAGGTGAATTTCCTCTATGTTTTGCACTCTCCTTGTTTATTAAGCTAATTTTATGGCAACATGAACGTGTTGATTATATACCATTGCAATGTGTGCGTGTGTGTATTCTCCGCATGACCAAGTCAAGTTCAACCGAATAAAGTTTTTCTTCATGTCTAACAGCAAAGCTTTGGCACACCTGAAGTGGATGCATATAGGAGGGATTTGACAATTAACAGGTATCTTTGTGTTTTTATACCTGGGCTATGGCCTATCATTTTTTTTCGGTGAATGTTTGGTTGTGCATGACAGCTTATTCTACAATATCCACACTGACTCGGTTGAAGATTTTACGAAGAGAGGTTAGAATTGATATATTGCCAAAACAAGTATAAGAATTACTTGACCCTCCCTCCCCTTCTTCCCTCCACACATTTCTTTTTTATATCTCCACATGTAACAATCTCATTGGCACTTTGCAGGGATCTCAGACCTTAAGTCTGGAAGGATAGTGACTCCTTTACCTCCAAAAGCTACCTTTCTTGATGACCCTTTACGAGTTCTTCGAGCCATTAGATTTGGTATACTTTAATTTCGAAGATATTTGCATTTTTGTATATCCGGTGAACGTTATATATATATATATATATATATATATATATATATATATATATATATATATATATATATATTTTGTATGCTTTTATATGAAGATTAAACTAGGTTTCAAGCTCTATTTAAGAGAGATGTGTTTTATTATATTTAGGTGTTAGATTTGAATTCACTCTAGATGAAGATCTGAAAGTAGCTGCTGCATGTGGTGATGTGAAAGATGCTCTAGCTGCTAAAATTAGCAAAGAGCGCATTGGAACAGAGGTATGTGCTAACCCTCCCATTCCCTTCAATATGGATACTTAGGAAGTGGTTTTCAATTACGGAATGCTATTGGATATTTTGAAGGAAATAACTTACACATAAAATTGAAAATTTAGCCATCTATGGGCTTGCGTCTTATTTTATAGGTTGATCTTATGTTATCTGGAAATCAACCTGTCAAAGCATTGACTCATATTTGTGATCTGACATTATTTTGGAATGTGTTCAGTCTTCCTTCTGAGTTTGAACCTGCTATTCCAGATGGATGTGAAAGGTAAGTTTGCAGTTTTTTTTTTCTTTTTTTTAAATAGGTTAAAAGGTGTAGAATGACTGCAAATCCTTTTATTAGTTTCAACCACATCTTGCACATAGAGAAAGAGTAGCTGAATATTATTGCGACTTTTACCCACCAAAAAAAAAGAAGAAAAAACAATAGTAGTTAGTGCACCACTAGCAACCTTAGATATTTGTTGTGAACTTCAAATTTGAAAGAAGTTTCATTATAATATTTTGAGACGTGTTATTATTGTATTCACAAACACAATCCTAATCATTTTTTCTTTTTTCAAGTTCATTTCTTTTTTTTCCCCTCATCACATTACATGTTATAAAAGCCTTGTGAAATATATGGAGATGTTTGCAAAACCAAATGTTATGAAAAGGAATAGAGGTGAAAACCATAAGTTGGATGTAAGATGCATCAATTTTTTACATAAACGCATATGGCTCTTCTTGGCTCTAGTATTCAATTAACTTTTGATATAAGATCAGACATTGGTTGAACTTGACAGATGACATGAAGTGCCAAATTATGAAGAAATTGGTCTGTGGTTTGTGGATAAGAAGAAATTGTTTGGTTTTTGTTAGTTTTATGACGTAGTTTGATGTTGGTTTAGTGTATTATGGACTTGAAATATTGTAGCAATGATAGTTTTTATTGAACAAGTAGTTTGGATGAATGGTTTGAGAAAATTGATAGTTATATTATTAATGGGTTAAGGAGAGAGTACAAAGGCTAGTGGAATTTGTGTTTGTTAGTTGATTACAATGAACTCCATGATAGTCTATTTATAGGCTTCTTAAGTTGATTCTAAATAATTCTAAGGCTTAGATATTTCTAGATATTAACCTATATATTTTTAAATTTAGATATTTCTAGTACTTCATTTATTTACTTAACTTCTAGACTTCTCCATCAAAATATCTAAATATTTATTTTTATGAAACAAAATCATGAGAATTCTAGAGAATTCCACAAATGTGTAGCATAATCAATAGTTTATTAGCAATACTACTGGAGTAGTTGACCAAATTATGAAGAACCACTTTTCTCACTTTTATTCCTTCACTACCTAAATGGCTAAACCCTATTTTTGCTTTTGGTTCTCTATTTTGTTTTTTATTATTAACTTGCACAAGACAAAACGGTTATTTTTCTTGGCAATGGTGATCAGCTAATTCTTTCACTTTATCCAGGCTTTGCATTGCTTACTTGGATACTGCATGGAACCTTATCCATTTACTCAAAGATTCAACCTTTAAAGTGAGTAATGTGCTTTTCATTTTTACCATAATCCATCTTCACATATATTGTTGTCACAATAGAAAATTGGTGACATTCGATTATCATTTTTGGATTGCTTGATTATATTTGGTCATGATAAGTGATTCCTTTGTGTTACTTAGGACAGAGAAAGGAGATTGTCACTTTTTGCTGCATTGTTCCTCCCACTTAAAAATATCACTTACCAAGTTAAGAAAGCGAAGATGGTATGTGTCTCGTCCACTCTATGTGATACTATTTTTGAATTTGTAATGTTCTTTTTGAGCTTTGAACTGGTACATCTAGCAAAGTGTCTAAATTAGAAATCTAGTGTCTTGCTTTGTTCTTTTTTTCCCCCTTTGGTTGGTGTTTTGGAGTATTTCATATTAGACCTATAGAAACCAAAATCTATATATAGTTAGACTGTCATGCGACACATGTAGAGATGACAACCACACTATTAGACAATCTTGGGAGGGACTGTTTGTCTCATTTCAAGGATTATTTATATTGAGCTCAAGTTTTATTCGACACTCAATTGAAAACTCAAGCTGATTTTATCCGTGAAATCTTATTTATGAGGAACATTTTAATATTCTTATATGATGCAGTTTCTTTAGTCAGTCTTCTTGTATTCCAAATAACATGCTGGTTTAAGAGGATAACATGTTATTTTGAATTATAGGTTCCTGTTGTCAATTATATTATTGGTGACTCACTCAAAAAACCCGAGGATGCAAAAATGGTCAGTTCCCATTTACCCTTAGTACAACCCAGAATAACAGAGTTCTAACGTTTGTATTATATATCATTTCAGTTTTTCAGAATCTGGTTTATGTTTCTCTTGGTTAATGTGTTTGTAATTGTATATGTCTTTTAAAATCCAGGTGCTTCATTTACACCAAGCATCACAGAAATTCTTGTCATTGATTCCTTGTCTTGCATCTAATGAGGATTTGCAACCTGATGATGTTGATTGGATTAGAGGATTAATTGATGATGTCTCTATTGCCTCTAGAGTCCGGGTTCTAACAGGTACACATTGTTCTTGGTCTGCTACCTTAGTATTGGCAGTATGCCTTTTTATTTCTTAGCTCATATTGTCCTCAATCTTCAGTTAATTCATTTTGCTAGTTTTGTAAGTTGTGTTGTATGCTAATTTATTATACTTTACTGTGTTGTGATTTTCATCTAAATTATTTTTTTTAGTGGAACAAACCATGGACACTACCCTCAATTCACTTTATAATCATTGTTTCCTACATAGTATTTGCACTTCACTCAAGCCACATTCTACACTTTGCTTGTTAAGTAATCAAGTTTATGTTAAGCCACTTAGCTAGATTACCCCAATTAAATGAAAGGAAACATAAGTAAGGGATTCCTGGATAAAGTGGAAGTATTTTTGCAATGTGATGCCCAGCTCTTCTGCATCCATTTCTCTAGGATGTGACTGTAAAGTTATTTTACATTATGAATTGCATCTGACATGACCAAGATTTTATATTTGATTTATTTAGGTTTTCTCTTGAGGGAGCTTAAAGGTTTATGGAGAGTTGCACTATTGTTATCCATATTATTACATCCCATTGGCATTAACAACACTGAGGATGAATCCTCACAATTGCACAAACGAAGAGATCTTTTTAATACAGTGGAGAGTTCTATAATAGAACTAGGTGAGCTATATTAGTCTGATACGTGTTTAACTTGTAGCATTGATGCTTATGAGTTTTGCTTGCATCCTCTGAAGAATGAATGTGTAAGATGTGTATAGCTTTTACTGGAAATTTACTGCAGCATCTACCTGTTCTACTTCATATTCATAAGCCTAGTTAGCTGAGCATTTGAAGTTATATCTCTTTTCTCTGTTCCATCTATGCTTGCCTTTGTTTTAGTTATAGTTTTCACCACTTTAAGTGAAGTTATGTAAAGAAGTTAACCAAAATAGGAGCATGGATGGCTTGAGTAAGATGAAATGATTGGGAGCCCACGTTACGTCAAATATTAACATATTTTGGTGGATAACAGGCCTCGACAAAGTTTGGGAGGTGAAGCCTATCAGTGGCGAAGATATTATGAATGTCTTACAGCTTGAAGAAGGACCACTCGTTAAGGAGTGGGCAAGTCATTTTGTTTACTGCAATTTTGTTCGCACAGTCATGAACACTGCACGTTGACTAAATTTGAGGTTTTAATGTATCATTTTCACTTGCAGAAAGAAAAATCAATGGCATGGCAACTTGCCAATCCTTCTAGAACTACTGAGGAATGCATTGACTGGTTAAGAGAAACCAATTCTAAGCGGGTAAAGTTGGAGTGAGGTCGGAATGCCTTTGATCATTTGTCTGTTCCCATACCATGTCACCATGGCACCGAGATAGAAATACGGAACGAACACCTTTGCCTTGGATGATACGGGGAATCACTTCATGCACACATGGCTTGTGAATGTTGTATGAAGCTCACAATTAGGATAAAAGTATTTATGTATATAAACATGATATATGAATATATCTAAAATTATTTATAAAGATATGTATTTATATTAATTATTATTTAAAATTTAACCTTGTAAATAGTTCATATTTTTTAAGCAATCCTTTTTATATATCAAATTAGTTATAGAAAAAGATGTAGAAATAATCAAAATAAAATTGCATGACATAATTATATATTGTATGCAAGCACTTCATGTTGGGGATTTTTTATTTTAATAAATAAATTAATTATAATAATTACTGAAATAAATAATTTAAAAAATATTTATTGAAATAAATATTCTTCTTTTATCTTGTTTTTACTGTAAATGAGATAATTTTGTATATATTTTGTTTATAGTGTAAATGAGAAATGTGTAGTTTTTCAATTTTTATATATGTTATTTCGTTTAGACTATAAACGAGATATGTATTTATAAATAATTAAATATAATTTTTGAAAATAATAAAAAATATTAATGATTTAAATTGGACTAAAAGATGGATGATTTTAAATAATAGAAAAGATAAGCAATCCATTTCAAATAATAAAAAAGATGAACTGTCTATTTAAAACACACATAAAACACACAAGAGTAACTTAAACTCGCCACTATTAACACGGTTAACTTTCATTCATTGACGGTTTTTATTAGGATTTATATAAAAATATTAAATTTCGTTTGTTGTATGGAGTATATAAAAATTTGGTTTGTTGAATGGAAGTACATCAAAATTTCAAATATAATTTAAATAACTTATCCCAAAAAGAACTTAATAGAGATGGATTGATTGGTTGGATGATTCCCATTAATGAATAAGAGTCAATCCTGTTCGATCAAAACAAAAGTAATCGTGTTAATAGTGGGCAGTTTAACGGTCTACTTATGTGCTTTCAAAGTAAACGTGTTAATGTGCTCATTTTAAATGGACAGTCCATCTTTTCTATTATTTAAAATGGACTATTTATCTTCTCTATTATTTAAAATTATTCATTTTTTCTATTATTTGAAACATTCCATTCTTAAGAGTTCGATCAAATTTAAATTATTAATACTTTTTATTATTTTCAAAAATTGAATTTAATTATTTATAAATACATATATCTCGTTTACACGGTGAAAATTAAAAAATTATACATATCTCGTTTATATTGTAAACGAGATACATGCAAAAAAAAAATTGCCAATGAGTTATAGCTCAAGTGGCATAGTCTCCCCGGGTTCGAGTCTTCTATCTTTGATAAAAAAAAAAAAAGAGATACATGCAAAATTATTTCATTTACAGTGTAAACGAGATAAGAGAGGAGTATTTATTTCGATAAATATTTTTTAAATTATTTATTTTAGTAATTATTATAATTAATTTATTTATTAAAATAAAAAATCCTTCATGTTGGTGTCGGAGACATTTGCCCCATTGAACTTTAGGAAAGAAAATAATAAATGTATAAGTATTTATATAATGTCTTCATTGTAATAATGTTTGTCTTTTTTTTTTTTTTTACCAAAGATAGGAGACTCGAACCCGCAACCTCTTAATTGAGTATGGGGAGACTATGCCATTTGAGCTATTACTCGTTGGCAATAATGTTTGTCTTTAGACTTAAAAAAAATTATTTGTGTTATAAAATTTTATGTTATTAGATAATAATGTCATGATAAAAAGTATTGTATCATAAATTTAATGAGTTAAATATCAAATTCGTCCCTAAAAGATACCGCGATCTTCATTTTAGTCCCTAAAAGATAAACTTAATCAAAAGAGTCCGCGAAAGATATCCAAGTTAATCACGTTTGTCCTTCCGTTAACTCCCTTGGTGACCTGGCTAACTTCTGCTGATGTGTGTTGTTAGGGTCCAACGTGGAAGAGGCCAACGTGTCATAAGCTATTGCTGACAAGGTAAATTTGGAAAAACAGTTCAAATCAGTCTCTAATTGTTTGAAACCTAATCCTAATTTCGACGATAAATACGTCGCCTTCAGCAATCAGAGGGCCATATGCCAGGGTAAGTGTTGAAATTGCTGGTTTGGGGCGATGATGGAGGCAGCAAATGGAGGTCGTGGTGGTGGTGTGTCGTTCTTCTCGAACGGCACTACGGCAGTAATGGTTCCAGCGCCTCAATGCGAACCAGGAGAAAAACTCATGAGGAATCATGTTTCTGTGGGTTGAAGGCTGTGATAAGAAAATCTGGGACAGCAGAGAACCCAAATAGACTATTCCATGCATGTCCAAGGTACAGGGTGAGTGTTGTGTAAGAAGTTAAAGGTTTTCCATGCTTCTTTGTGTTTTGGGGTTTTATTTAATTTTTTGTTTTCTGATTTTTGAATTTGCAGAAGGGCAGTCACTACAATTACTTTAAGTGGGTTGACAATGATGAGTATGAAGGGGTTGGCGAAGGTGGAACAAAGAAAGATTATGGGGCTGAGCTGCAGGTTGATAGTGACTGTGATGAATGGAGGTTGAAGGTGGCATGGAGACTGGGAGCTTGGAAGCTGAAGTAAAAGCATTGAAAATGTTAATAATTTTCCTGTTTGTGGTAGTTGTGGTTAATGTGATCGTTTGTTGTTTGTTATCTAGTTCCAAGTAAAACAAATCCCTTGAATGAGAATAGATGTTGCATTTGGTTTTTTAAGATCAAGACAACACAATCCAATTCAAATGTTCCAAACAAATTCGAATTACTGTTACAGTAAGATGTAATAAGGAATAAAAATAATCACTAGTCAAAGTACTATTAAACATTGAGTTGCCATAGAAGGCTAAATGTCACATTGTGTTAAGGATAAAAACCACAGCAAATTCATAAGGTTTTACATGAGGAAACAAACCTAAAAAGTAGGCTAGATTACCAAAATAAAATGGCATAGTACAACTTTCAATTACATAGATAACCAAAATGTTCATAATGGAACTTCAACTGCCCAGTGCAAAAAACATAAAGTATCCTGATACAAACAAATTCAAGCAGAATACATTTCAACACCAATCAAAGTCATTTATCAGTCTTTCTTGGGTGCTTGAAGCCTGGAGTAGGAACGAAGGTCATAAAGTTGGCCAGCTTTTTAGCAGTGGCTGAACTAGTCCCTTGATTGTCTCAGCATAGATAGCCACTGGTGCGGCTACAGTAGGCTTAGGAGAGGACTGTAGTCTGGCTTTCCCTTTAATGACCTTTAACTTAGGTGGCCTAGCTGTGACTTGTTCCTACATAATTTAATGGCATATTTAGATTTACATTTAGATTATAAAAGAAATCACATATGTTTAATAGTTGACTAGTCATGATACAACCTGTTGTGTTTATTGGGTTGGTGGTATGCTTTCAGATTGGCTAATGTCAATCACTATTGGAGGTTGTGTTGGTGATGGAGCTATATCTGCTTGAGCTGGATTATGTTCAGCTGGGACAGAATTTACTTCAGGGTCAGCCCCATCTGCAGCAGGGGCAACCACAGCTACTTGCAGCTGTAGCTTCCTGGCATGCTCCTCAGCTTTCGTAGCTTTCTTCTTTGCACAGCTTCTCTTGTTGTGTCCTATCTCACAACAATACATGCATCTGATAGGGTTATACTTCCTCTTCATCTTTGTCTTTGACCCAGTAGGTTGCTCCTCTTTATCCCTTCTTCTTTTCTTCGTTGGTCTTCCAGGCTTGGCCTTAAATGGTGGTGGGACGGGAGCTGGGTATGGAGTTTTTTCCCACAGATCCTGTCTTTTCACTGGGTTGACATTGAAGCAATAAGTCTTCCTGTACGCTTCCATCTTCAACCAGTCATGACAATAGTCTTCAACCCGTTTGTCATTTTTATCCTGTATGGCCGATATTGCATGCATACACGGCATCCCTTACAAAGACAAATCAATGATTATTTAAAGATTGTGCATGAAAGTAGATGACAATAAGTAAATGTTGAACTTGTTACCTGTGAGTTGCCAAAAGCGATAGTTGCATGTGTGCTTTTCCAGGTCAACCACCATATTGGTTGGCCAGCCATGAACTTCATAGAGTTCTTCTTTTTCATCGCCAGACCATTGAAGAGCCCAGTGGCTAGACAACGTCGTCATGGCTTCAAGTCTACTCTGCTGAACAGGGGGTAGAATCCCTTGATAGTTCTGTAGCTTCTTTCGATTGTCAACAATACTCTTCATGATGATTCTTCTAACTTCCTCAGCTAATGTCAGGATGGGCTTGCTCCTGTCATGCTTGATTTTTACGTTGAAAGACTCGCAAGCATTGTTGCAGATGTTATCCACCTTTGGCACTTCACTAAAATGCGCCTTTGTCCATGCATCCTTAGGCCATTTGTCAAGATATTCCCAGGCTTTTAGATTGATTAGCTTCACTTTGTTCATGTTTTGATTGAATTCATTTGTTGTCCTCGACCGAGCACATTCCCAAATATGTGATTGTTAGTATCCTGTCCACACGCTGTTAAAATTTGACCCCCATGTAGTGTCTTCAGAAACGCTCCATCAAGACCAATTAAGGGTCTGCAACCTGCCTTAAACCCCCTCTTGCAGGCATCAAGACAAACATAGAAACAATCAAATAGGGGAGGATTCTGAGGCATGGGGATAACAGATACTTGAATTGTGGAGCCGGGGTTACTAGTCAGCAACTCATTGGTATAGTCCCACACCAACCCATATTGAGCTATCTCATCACCCTCCACTATTTTCCTAGTAGCTTTCAAAGCTCTTGTAATGCATGTGCTATTCAGATAGACGTTGCACTTTCTCACAAACCAGTCATAAACTTCTCGATGCTTCATGGTAGGGTGTTTTCTAAGCTTGGGTACTAGTTTACTAAGGGTCTAGGTTTGGGTTGCAGCTCTGTTTTTCCTCCTTCTTGGACAAGTGTGATTATCTACTAGAGTCTTAATTTGCCAAGATCCATCTTGTTTATTACATGCACAGTATACTACCCATGGACAATCTTCAGACTTACAAACAGCTCTAACTCTAACCTTGTCATTTTTTGAAAACAAAATATTTCTACCCCACTGAATTGTATAATCCCTTGTTGCTTGCATGAATTCAGACTTGGACTTAAATACCATACTAACCTCAAATTTCAACAGTCCAAACTTTGTTTTCTCATTGAAATGAGGTATACAGCTGGTGATTCTTCATCAGACTCCAACACTTTATCAGAATCCTCTAAATGCCAGGAGTCAGCATCTGAGGCACCATCACTGTCATCTAAATCTAGTAACAAAAATTTCAAAACATAAGCTACCCTAACATTTGCAACATACTTCAAAAAACAAGTAACCCTAAGGAAATTAACATACCAGACTCAGAGCTTTGTTCATCTTCAGAACCCTCATAGTTGGAATCATCAGTGTCTATTTCTTTATCACCTAATCTTTTCTTAGGGGGCTTGTGCTTCTGTCTGACTTCAGACCTGCTGTCCCCTTTTCCACTTCTTTTTCTGTTACCAGAGTTACTGTCACTGTCACTGCTATAGAGGTTGTCTCCTACAACTTTTGGAGGCCTATACAGTTCATCTTCAGTACTCTCATAAGAGTCACTGTCATCTTCATGGAGGGGAGCTTCTTTCACTTGTCTTCCAGATCTCGTGACTCTGCAGCCACTGCTACTTTGTTTATCCTTATTCCCTTGTGAGTTGTTGCCTGCTTGTGATGATGCATTTGATTGAGGTGGGACTGATTTGGCCTAATGACTGGTCTTCTTGGCCTGATGAACAGGCTTCATGGGCTGAGATGTTGTCTTCTTGGCCAGATGGACTGGTTTAGTGGGCTAAGAATTGGGCTTAATCTTTGGTTTGTTGGGCTCATAAATGGGCTTCATTATTGGTTTGTTGGGCTCAGGAATGGGCTTTATTGTTGGTTTGTTGGGCTGTGACTTGGGCTGTAAAGTTGTTTTGTTGGGTTGAGAGGTTTGCTTCTTGGACTGAGGAACCATTGTTGTGGGTTTCTTCACAGGTTGGGAACTGCACTTCTTAACTTCCAAAGTCTTCCTCTGTTTCAAGCTTTCTGCTTCCACATTCACTACTTCGTCCTCCATGTTGTCTACTATACAAGGCTGAGAAATACAATTCTCCAGGTAGATATTGATTAGATTGTAGTTTCTCCTACAATCCTTGCACATGGCAACCAAGTCTGCGTCTGTGACTAACCTTCTCAACCCGGATGAAAGGGGAACTCCAGGATCTTTCCACCAATAGTTTCCAGCTTCAATGTAACCCAACTCCATATAGTAACCCCTTACAAAGAAGATGTCAAGCGTGTCTCCTTCAACCCCCATCAACACCTCTGTATTATCAGGTTCATATACCGTATCTCCTTCCACATTCTTTTTAAACAATCCACCATGGTGAAACACAAAAGTCATCGGAGGACCTTCCATCTACAATAACAAAAAACAGAACACCCTTAGCCCACACAGATTGCCACTAGCTATTCTCAATCATAACATAACAAACCCTAACCCCAAACCAAACATGTAGCAACGAAACAAAACCATCATCAAAATCAAAGACCCATTACTAAATATCATTAAAATGGCAGTCAAAGCAATGCAGTCTGACACACTCAAAATATTCAACAATAGTCACACAAACCCTTAGCCTGCTCAAACCCCTACCCGAAGTCAGACAAAGACATACAGAACGCCACCCCTAAGTCATAAGGCCACAAACTGAATAAAAAAACATGATAAAACTATTATTCTTACCTCTAACCGTCACGATTGCTTCTTCCACAATCAATGTTGCTAACACAGCCGACGACCTCTGTTCTCGGTAGCAACACCTACTCTGCTTTGATCGTCAACCAACAATGACAAACGTGGATGGCGACGTCCGAATGCAAGGTGAAAGGGTTAGGACATGGCTTGAGGGAGACAAAACATTTTGGAGCCAAACATGGAGATACTTGTTATGGAATGGGGTGAGACTCTGCAACGTAACATTTTGAATCTACTCTGGCAACAAAACGACGCCGAATCATGACTATCAGGGCATTCACTCAAAACGGCGTCGTTCTCCTTGTCTGCCATCGTGGCAGTTAACGTCACACGTCAGCAGACGTTAGCCATATCATCAAGAGAATTGACGGAAGGACAAAACTGATTTACTCGTGTATCTTTCAAGGACTCTTTTGATTAAGTTCATCTTTTAGGGACTAAAATGGAAATTGCAGTATCTTTCAGGGACGAATTTGAATATTAACTCTAAATTTAATCTATTGAGATAATAATAATAATAATAATAATAATAATAATAATAATAATAATAATAATTTGCATTAGCTACTTAGTTAATTATCCAAAATCAAACTTAACTTTTCGAATATAAATGAAACTATTAGTATTTAGTTTTTTTTTTTAAATCTGATACACAAAAAATATTGTAGAAACATAGACATTTATATATATATATATATATATATATATATATATATATATATATAAAAGAATTGTGAATGTTTGATTTTAATTTTAGTTTTTCCACAATATTTTGTCTCCATTACACCTTTATAATAGATAATTAAAGTTGGTTCATCCAAGATATACTCTATAAATTTTTTTAACTATTATGCAACATTGCTAAATTATTAAAATAAGAAAATATTTTTAAATTAATATATTTTTTATCTGTTAATTAAATTATTAAAAGCTTAATTAATATATTTGGTTTTAGATATTTAAATTTATTTGTGTTATTTTTTATTATTTTTGTATATTATTTTTGCCCCTACTACTAAAATATTTTATAAAGTGTAATAGTAGACTTGTTATTACAAAATATTATTTTAGGGTACTTTATTTTTTATTCAATTCCTCAAGAATTTTTCTTAACCAAACTATTTGCGTTGCAAAATTTGCTGTTGTTATATATTCTGCTTCTGCTGTAGAGAGTGCTATTACTGGTTGTTTCTTTGAACACTATGAAATTGCACTATAACCAAGATGAAATACAAACCCTGAAGTACTTTTTTCTTGTTTCAATATCTCCACCCCAATCACTATCAGTGTAACCGACAAGATTTACTTCATTAGTATTTTCATAAAAAAATACCATCATTTAAAGTACCTCTGATATATCGCAGAATCTTTTTTTTCCGCTTGAAAATGGTCGGTACATTACAAGGTTTCTCCATAAATCTGCTAAGCAAACTAACTCCAAACACAATATCTAGCCTAGTTGCAGTTAAGTACCTCAGACTTCCAATCAAGCTTTTGTAATATGTGGGATTTACTGATCTTCCTTTATCTTCTCAACTTGAACTTCTCTTTGACTGGAGTAGGAACTAGTTTTGAATGCTCCATCTGAAATATCTTCAAAATATCATTTGTATATTTCTTCTGTGAAATGAAGATTCCATAATTTTTCTGAACAACTTCGATGCCGAAAAAATAAGATATCAAGCCCATATCTTCCATTTCAATGTACTTTATCATAGCCTCCCTGAATTCTACAATTATCTTCAAATTATTGCTTGTAAAAATCAAATCATCAATATAACGGCAGACAATCGAGATTTATCCAGGTTTAATAAACTTGATGTAAAGGATATGCTCAAATGGACATCTTCTAAAACCATTATCAGTGAAATAAGAATCAATATTCTTGTACCACACTCTTGGTGCTTCTTTCAACTCGTACAAGACTTTCTTCAACCTGTAAAGTTTATCTTCTTCCCTAGGAATTTCATATCCTGCAGGTTGCTCAATATACACTTCTTCTTCTAAAGTACTATTTAGAAATGCTGACTTAACATCCATCTGATGTGTCTTCCATTTATTTTGGATCGAGAGTGAAATAATCATACGAATAATGTCTAATCTAGCAATAGGAACAAATACTTCAAAGTAGTCAATACCTAGTTTTTGTTTGTATTCCTTAGCAACTAATCTTGTTTTGAAACGATCAACTTCACTATTGGGTTTGTACTTAGTTTTGTAAACCCACTTTACTCTAATCGACTTCTTATTTGTTGGTAAATTTGTCAACTCCCATGTGTCATTCTTCTCAATGGCATGAATATCCTCATCCATTACTTTCTTCCAATTGTTGTCTCTAAATACTTCTTCAAAGTTTAATGGCTCACAATCTGAAAATAGAGCAAAATTTATGATATCTTCATCGAACAGATCGTTGTCATTGCCAACTTCATAATCTACTAATCTAGCAGGTAGTCTCCATTTTCTTTGAGGTCTTCTAGATGATTCTGGTTGTTCGATTGTGTATGGTTGTCTTTCTTCTTCTTCATCATACGTATTTGGAATTACAATCGGCTGCTTTTTTGTCTTTGTGTTCGAGTCCCACATATCTTTCTTGTCAAATTCACATCTCTGCTGAAAATTATCTTCTTTAATTCTGGATTACATAACTTGTATGCTTTTGAGTCTGTGCTATAACGAATAAAGATACACTTCTTGTCTTTGTCATCCAACTTCTTCCTTAACTGGCTGGTACATGGCATAAGCAGTACACTCAAAGTCTCTGAAATGATGAATGAAATGCTGCTTTCCACTCCAAGCTTCCTTTGGAGTTTTACACAAACATTCTTTGTTGGACATCTGTTCAAATTATGAACTACTGTTACGACTGCTTCTGCCCAAAACTCTTTAGGAATTTGTTTGACTTGAGCATGCATTTTGACTATGTCCATGATGGTTCTGTTCTTTCTTTCAGCAACTCCATTTTGTTGAGGAGTATATTTGGTTGTTAATTGGTATTGAGTTCCATGTTGCTTAAAGTAATATAAATATGAAAGATATTTTGTCCCTCTGTTTATTCTGAGAATTTTGATTTTATAGCCACTTTGTTTTTCAACAAACATCTTGAATGTCTTAAGACATCACATGCTTCTGATTTCTGTTTCATAAAATATATCCATATATATCTACAAAATCATCAATAAAAGTGATAAAGTACCTGCTACCACTATTACTTGGAACTTCAATAGAACAAAGATATGAATACATAATTTTAAGTAATCTTCTGATTCTCCATGACTTTCCTGTAGGGAATAGATCTCTGTGCTTCTTTTCTAGTTAGCAAATCTCACAAACATAATTAGAAATACGCACCCGTAGTAGACCAGAAACAAGTCATTTTCTTGACAGGTAGTTTAGGTCAGAAAAATAAAAATGTCCAAACTGCATATGCCACAAGCAACTATCATCAAGTATTGCAGAACCAATGTAAGAGGGATTAACATGTTGAATTTTCAACGGAAACATTCTGTTTGAAGTCATCTTTGCTTTATCTATGAACCTTCTGTTGTTGTTAAACAAAGTGCAATATCCACAATATGTTATCATCTTATATCCCTTCTCAGATAACTGTTCCACACTCAATAAATTATAATCAAGTTCAAGAGCATAGAAAATATAAAAAATATAACTCAGAGAATCATCCGTCAATCTAATTGGTATTTGCCCTTTTCCTTCAATAGCGATCTTTGTACTGTTACCAAACTTCAATAATAGTTTAACTGAATCATCTAGTGAAGAAAATAACTCTTTTCTACCAGACATATGATTACTCCAGACATTATCTAAGTACCATATATTTTCATCTTTAGCACATGAATCACTTGTAAAAAATAAATTTTGAGTACCCGGATTATTATCAGCCTTTCGATGCTGATTTTCTGCAATATTTGCTTGATTGTTATGCATCATTCTGAATTTGCAAAACATCTCGTACCTTTCATATTCTTTTGCAAATACTGTAGCTTTGCTTTTTGGGTATTATCTACACCTTTATACGATAGCTTTGACGTGTTCCATGCTTCTTTTATACTTTTGACATTTGCTATTTTTCCAAATACCGTATGATTTACTCCTTGATCAATTAGAGATAGTGCCAATTGATCTCTCCTCTGTTGGGCAGCATCTGCTCCTTCTTGCAAACCTGGTTCAATGAAATTTCACAGGTTTTGAGCCTTTAAATGGATTGACATAAAAGTCTCTCAATAACTATAATCGAGTTTCCCATCTAATTTGAAATCAGACCACACAACATTAAAAGTGTTTTCCATACTGACTTACGAACAAATAATTATGTGAGAACTCTCCCACATCTCACAAACTCTCAAACACTTGGTGCTGGATTAACCAGCTCTGATGCCAAATCTAATTATAAACCCATAATTTATTGGCCCTAGGATCACTCACTCACATAAATGATACTATCAACTTTTTGCCTCTCAAACTCACCAACAACACACTCACAAAGTAGAAGAGATTTTCTAATAACTCAATATATTTTCATTCATATAGAGAGATGATTAAAGTACACGGTGTTCAAGCCTTTATATAGACAAAGTTTCATAATTAAATAATAATTATTATAAGGGTTAAGTACGATTTTGGTCCCTAAGGTTTAGGCCGAAAATTTTATTTTATTTTATTTTATTTTTAACAAAGATAGGAAGACTCAAACGCACAACCTCTTAGATAAGTATGGAGAGACTATGCCATTTGAGCTATAACTCATTGGCGCCGAAAATTTTATTGGTCCCCAACCTTTTTTTGCATTTGAATTCGTTCCTAAAGTTCAACTTGGTTTTAAAATCGTCCTTAAGACCAAAATACCCTTCTCTAATAATTGTTCCAAACAACCTTCTTCACCAAAATACTCAGTTTCTCTTCTTTTTTTCTTCTTCTTCATCCAAAATTTATGCTTTTGCTTCTACAACCATTAAAATAAATTTAAATAAAATTATCATTAAGAAAATAAAGCATCATCAGCAACAAGGGGTTTTCACAACAACAGCAACAACAATGGAAGTTTTTAAACAGAAGCAAAAGGAATAAATAAGAAACATTAGTAGCAGCAACAAGACACAACAATAGGACAATAAGAAAAACCAATGTAATAAACAAGAAACAGAAGCAAAAAACATTATTAAAGAATCAATAAATCTGCATTTCAAATATTTCAGAATCAATAAAATAAAAAATAGAAAGTAACCCTAATTTAGAATTGAAATAAATTAAAAGTGAAACGAGCAGAAGCAGATATTCACTGGAGAAGCAGAAACAAAAAGAAGAAAATGCAAAATGATGAGGATGCGAGTAGCAGCGAGTGACAAGGAGTAGAGGCGAGTAGCGTGAAACAACGGTGAGCACGTGAGGAGCAACGACAAGCAGCGAGGAGTAGCGGCGAGCGAGCGAGGAGCGGCATGGCAAAGCTTGCCAGGAAACAGCAAACTGGAGGAGCCACCTATGCGGCTCTGACCCCACCGTCCGATCTGCTTGCATCGATGCTGTCTCCACCATGCCCGCTCATGGACGTGTTGGCACTGAAGTAGAAACGACGACGGCAATACGCAACATCTCCTTTACCGGTATCGTTGCCACTTTCCTCTTCCCCGTGCTTTTCTCTCTCTTTCTCTCTCTCTCTCTCTCTCTCTAGTGACTGCTTCTCTCTCTTTCTCTGTTTTTTATTTTTTTTTTAATTTTATAATTTTTGTTAGGGGTAATTTGGTCTAGAATTTTAAGATTTAGGTAAAAAAGATTATTTTAAAACCAAGTTGAACCTTATAGACGAATTCGAATGCAAAAAAAAGTTGGGACGAATAAAATTTTCGGCCTAAACCATAGGAACCAAAATCGTACTAATCCTTCTTATAACAACTAAGCACTAATTGTAATATTTCATGAAACTAGTAGAAACATATGACTAGTCAAAATTCATATTCAAATTTGTTTCAAATTCTTCAAGTTTACTCATCAACTTGAAGCTTATAATTCATGATTCTTTTAATATGGAGGTGATGAATGCAATTTTTTATATAAATATTTCATGGTTCTTCCTTTATTTGTTTCATCAAAACCAACTGGAGTTATAGTTTCTAAGTTTGACTAGGAGATAGAACTTGACTTGTGATTCTTGTAGTTTCTAGTTTCATCACTCGTGATTCTTGTAGCTTCTAATTTCATGATAATTCTAGTATGGTGCAAATTGATTTAATTTTTACTAGCACTAACTAACATGAAAAAACTACAGACAGACCAACACAACGAAACCCGCTGAACAAACTAGATCAAAAGACAAACAAAAAACCCAAACTTGATCCAACTGGTTAATCCACAATTATAAAATCATTAGTCACACAAACCCAGGATCCGCCAACCTCACATAACAAGATTATTATCAAGCATAAACCCATCGTTAAAGGAGCCCAACCACATGTCCCACTTTCAAACATAGTCGTCAACACCACCCATAACTTCACCTAGATTGCAATAATAATGCACAGACACTTTAAGGAAAATTGGGTGAACCCTTCCCCAGATGAATCAACTCAGGTGACAATGGAACACAAGGTGATGCCAACCTTTGACCTGGGAGCGAAGGAAGAACCTCCTAACTTCTTTTTCCACTATTCCTCCAAATTTAGGTTTTGATAAATTAAGACATTACCAGAAAAAAGCTTGTGGCCACACTTTTTTCTTGCCACGCTTTAAAAATGTGGCCAAAAAGAATCAATGGCCACGCTTTTATGAGGGTGGCGATTGATTAGAGATTTGCCACGTTTTTTCTTGTCACGCTTCAAAAGCGTGGCAAAAAAGGTCAATGGCCACGTGAGGGTGGAAATTGATTAGAAATTTGACCATGCTCTTTTTGACATGCTTAAAAAAAGTGGCTATAGAAAAAACAAGTACATTTTTGAAGCATAGCAACATGATTTTTCTATAATGACATTTTAAAAGCGTGGCCCTTTCCTGTAATTCTTTTGGCATGCTTCAAAAACGTGGCAAAAAAATTTCCAACAAAAAAAGCTTTCGTTCTTTTAACAAAACCTAACACTCCTAATAACCTAATAACAAAACCTCTGACCCTAACAGTATGTTTGGATCAACAGAAATTAAATGGAAAGGAAATGCAAGGAGGAAAAATAAACAGAAATTGAAGTTTTCCCTTGATTGGATTAGAATGGAAATTGGATGGAAAGAAAAAATAGTGGCGTCGGACCCATGCTTAACTTTTCCTTCCAAACTTGTGAAGAAAACCACTGAGAATTCCAAATAAAAGTAAAATTATCAATTTGTCCACTATGTTAAAATTGAGAGCAAATTTCCTAATGTAGCTTGCTGTCTCTGAAAGTTGGAAACACTTCTTTTCTCCACTGCAGCTTCACCGTCGTGCTCAATAGTACTAATGTGGCTTCACTGTCATCCACAACGCCATGACAGTTTCGTCATCGTCGTGACAGCTCCTTCTCCTCTTCATCCTTGCAAATTCAAGCCAAAGGTGAGTCCTTTTTCGTTCGATTTTGTAGTTTCACCAAAAACAAAATAGAAAAATAATCACTGCACATAGTATGTGCTCTTCTTTTGTTTTTCAACTGAGATCCTCTTGCTTCGACTTCTTGTTTTTGTTCCTCAAATCCACAGTTTTGTGCTTGCTTCCTTGCTAGGGTTCGGCATGTAGAATCTGGATACTCGATAGAGTTCGACAATAGAGGATGCCTGCTGCCTATTGTTGGCTTGTGTGTGTTGGTGATCCCCGTTTGAGTATTGTTGCTCTATTCAAAAGCTGAATAAATATATATGACATTATGAACCATTTTCCTTATTAATTTCTACATGTTTGATTTCTTAATTTTCTTTTTTATTTTTTCTCTTTTTAATTGATTTGATTTCTTAATTATATGCCCCATTTGCAACCAAGTGTAGTGATTAACTGAATCAATATCATGGCTATAGTTTATTTAAAAGTCCAAAGCTTCCCAAATGGCTCCATCTAGTTAGATTTTATCTTCCGATGCTGTGATTGTTTTATTTCAATTTTTTTATTAAAATAATATATGATAAAAAAAAAAATAACATTACTATAGGTAGGAAATATCTAGGCATTCTTCTCTTTATGATCTTTGAAAGAATTCAAAAAAAAAATTATAGAAGGTAAAAAGTACAAAAGATATTTGATGGTCACATAGGGTATGAGTATCCAAACATTGACTATTTATTAATCATCAATGGGACAACTAATTCTTTTAGCTCTTGCTTTTTTCTTTGTACATGGCAATGAATTAATGGACATATAACAAACGCAGCTATTACTGTAGGATAATTTTCTTTTAAGGTTTCCTCCAATTTTTACTAAAACCTTATATCTTTTTGAATGTCATCATGAGTATTTTAGTTCATCCCTTTTTTTATAATGAAATTCAAATTATACAAAAGTTCTTCAAATTAAATGGCTTATTATACTTGTCTCTGGCTAAAATCTCTTATTGATTTAGTTGTTACTAATGTCTAAATGGAAAGGAAAAATAGTGTGCTTGTTTTATTGGTTCACTTACAAAGCATTTGTTCAATGTATCTTGAACCCATTTTTTTTTTACAAATTATACTAAATCTTGCTTTGATTAACTTAATTTTGTACCTTCTAAATTGTTAAGTGTTGTTGGTAGCTAAGCCCACTTAATTTGTGTGATAAATCAAAGCATTAATTAATATACCATGTAATTTGCAGTATATGTGTATTGTTTATGACAGTGAGCTTTGGAATAAAATTTGACATTTAGGAGTTGGAGATAAGTGTCTCATAACAAGGTATCTTTAGTGTAACAACGTATGTTATTTTCTGTTTACTTTTACTATTGATATGTCCACTCTGAACATTATATTTTCATAGATGGATAACGAAAATATTAAAGATGCGAATTTAGAAGATAGAACGAACGTCATGCATGACTCAGAAAATCAAGTAACTTCTACTGACGTATATCAACCTAAACCAATACAAATCTTAACTTGTGTTAGGGAAGAGTTAGAAAAGAGACAACATATTTGTGTCGCATCTCTTTCATATTTTACGGTGCATGCATTGTATATTTTGGAATTATTATCACAATATAGGCCTAGGCAAATTAATGACGAAAACTTGGAAATAGAAAATAGGCATACTCAGTTAATGATGCGGTTACTGAAGTCTGAAAAATGGCAAGATGTCATACGTATGAGCCCTGAAGTATTTAAACTGTTGTGTCAAAAGTTAAGAGGAACTGGTAGAGTAAAGGATTTAACTCGCTCTACGCAGTGGTGAAACTTGAAATAAAATTTTGGGGGGGGCCAGATAGAAGATAATTGTCAAAATGCTTTTGATATGGACCCCATTTAAGATAAGCTCGTCTAATCTCATATCTCTGGTTTGGGTGATACTGCCAAATTTAAAGCCGTTTTCCAGGGTCTCGTTCTAAAAAATTAAGGTCAAACTTATCAGATATAACTTTTTGAACTTTTAAAGGTTGTATCTCACTTTTTTCATGATTCGTTAAAGTAGAAGAACTATCTACAGGTGTTGATATTATAAAAGTTATATGTTCTCCTTCTTAAATATCAGCATTCCTCTTAAAAAATGCATCAATTCTTTGATTTTTTATTATTATTTTATATAAAATTTGAATATATATTTTGTAAAATATGTAAAGAAGAAGTTAGAAGGACAAATATTAAAATTTATAATATTTATTGAATTTTTTTATCAATTTATAAAAATACAATAATATTAATACTTATTGAATATTCTATTATTTTTTATCATATAAAAAATTAAATTAAATAAATAATAAAATATAAAATAATATTAAATTAAATAAATAAAAAATATCTAATTTTTTATATTTGAACTTAAAGATAGAGGGAGTGTTGCTTATTGAACTTGTTGGGTACTTTAAATCATAGTAAAATATTTAAGTCAATTAAACTATTTTTTATCTTTTGAAAAAGTACTACTAATTTTTTTATAAAAAGTTTTGGGGGGAGGGGGGGAGGGGGGCATGGCCCCACTTGTCTGAACTAAGCTCCGCCCCTGGCTCTACGGTTGAAGAGCAAGTTGCTAAATTCCTCCATATTATAGGGAATAATGTGAAAACTAGAACCATGTCTTTCTTTTTTCACTGCTCAGGAGAGACAATTAGTCGTCACTTTCACAATGTCCTACATGCTATTCTATCGTTAGAGGGAGACTTCTTCAAGCAATCATCTGGTGAGGATGTTCCTTATGAAATACTTCATAATAGTCGATTCTATCCATTTTTTAAGGTACTAAATCTTTTAATTTACTAAGTGAATTTTATGTAATTGTCAACGAAATAATTATAAAACTGTTATGTTAATATGTCAATATACTTTACAAAAAAGGACTGCATTGGAGCCATAGATGGAACTCATAGTCGTGTGAAGGTACCAAGGGTAGAAGTCCCTTGTTTTCACGGAAGAAAAGATCACCCTATACAAAATGTGTTAGCTGCTTGTGGGTTTGATATGGAATTCACTTATGTGTTGTCTAGTTTGGAAGGAATTGCCTCTGACTCGAGAATTTTGAAAGATGCTCTAAGTAGGAAATATCCACTTCGAATATCTGAAGGTCTGTTATAGTGTAATTTATAAAATTGTCTATATAAAGTTAACTTCATAGACACAGTATGTTATACTTTAATTTGTGTATGGAACTGTTGTAGGAAAATTTTATCTAGGTGATGCTGGATTTATGCTAAAGCCTGGGATACTTACACCATATAGAGGTATTCGGTATCACTTAAAAGAGTATTTAGTATGTGAGCCACAAAATCCAAAAGAACTATTCAACCACCGCCATTCTTCATTAATAAATGTCATTGAAAGATGTTTCGGAGTTCTATAAAAAAGATTCCCAATTATAGCTGGCGACACTGAACCTTATTATTCATTTGAAACTATGAGACACATTTTTTTGGCATGTTGTATATTGCATAACTTTTTTATGGGTGTCGATGTTGATAAATCTATAATTGATGCAGTTGACCGAGAATTGCTACAAGAATGCAACATAGATAGATCACAATCAAATCAACAACGTGATGAGGAATATAGACATGCAACATTGTTACGAGATAATATTGCAGCTGAAATGTGGAATGTGTATCAAGCTTTATGAGTGATTATATGTTTCATATATATGAATATGTATATATATGTATATTTTGCGGTCAGAATTGTTTAATTATATTTTTTTAAGGATATTTTTTACAGGTTAAATAATACCAAATAAAGGAAATAAGACAACAGAAACTAATCATCTATTTAAAGACAACTTAAGATGGTCAGATGAGATGGATGAAGTTCTATCGAATGCATTATCAGAAGAAGCATTGAAAGGTAATAGACATGATGGATCGTGGACAACTGAAGCATATGCCAATGTTGTGAAGACTTTGAGCATAGCAATAGGCCCGCACATAACAAAGAACCACATCAAGAATAGAATGAAGATATTGAAAGATCATTTTGTTGAGGCATATGACTTATTTCATCACTTAAGTGGATTTGCGTGGAGTCCTGTTACTAAAAAGTTTGAAGCTGAAGAAGAAGTGTGGCAAGACTTTATTAAGGTATCTTATACCTTTTTATTACTTATACCAATGATGAAGTTAGTCACAAAATAATTTTAACATTTCTTTTGCAAGAGAAACCCCATGCAGAAAAATGGAAAAAAAATGCAAATTAAGCATTATGATACTTTGAAGGAGTTGTTCAGAGCTGATAGAGCTACCGATAAAGGGGCTGCTACTTCACGAGAAAGGATTCAACAATTTGATAGAGATCCCATTGACTTGAATGACTCGTTTGAACACACTGGATTTTCTGACATAGATGTTAATATGGGACATGATACCCCAACGTTTTCTGGTAATTTAGATTCACCAAGTGCTCTTCATAGTCAGCCAAATCAATTAGGAGGGACTTCAACTTCAAGAGGTACAAAGCGTAAGTCTCCTATGAATGATTTTTTGGAGGCACAATATGAAAAAGTTGCTTTGGAAATTACTACCATGGCCGATGCTATAAAAGAGGGAAGTTATCTGTCTAGCAAGCTACATGACGTGGCTCAGAGACAGGTTGAATCAGTTGAGAGACAAGTTTCTGTGGCTGAGAGGTAAGTTTCGGTTGTTGAAAAATAAGTCTCATTAATTGAAAGACAAGTTGCAATTGCTAAAAATGGGTTAGCTATTATGCAACAAAGTAGGCATCGCCTTTACAGCAATCAGATGTACGAGATATGTTGATTGAATTGGGTCTGGTAGGTTCATATCGAATGCAATGTTATCAGTTTTTAAGTGAAAATGAGCAGAAAAAGCGCCAAATTTTCGGGATCCCACCTGAAATGCGACTGGATGCTCTTTTTCATTTCACGATGTGGTGTTTGCTTAGGAGATATGGTATTTTCAGAAAACGTTCACCATTACAGGTATAATTTTTATACGCACTAAATTTTTTGTCAATTTGAGGTTATTATTTTTAATAATTGATTATGTGTGTTTCTTATTGTTGTAAAGTATGAGTATATACAGGGGCGGAGCTTAGTTGAGACAATGGGGCTATGGCCTCCTCCATACTTTTTATAAAAAAAATTAGTAGTATTTTTTTAAAAAATAAAAAATAATGTGTACAGATAGCTCAAATTATGTAGAATTCAATTTTTAGAATATTTTTTTTGAAAGTGTTGTGTGATGATAAAATAGTACTCTCCTGAATTCCTGGTCGTTGTTACTCTGTAGTGCTAGGGAGCCAATGGCCTAAGTGTACAATGTGTACAATGGGCTAAATATTTGGTTTATGAATCAAATGAACATCACCTATACTATGCAGAATAACCATCCGGATACCAGGGATAACCATCTGGATACTAGGGATAATAAACATCTCATGTTATAAAAAGCTAATTTTGGGTTCACCAAGGTTCAAACTCCTGACCTTCTAGATCTGAAACTCTTATACCATGTCCTGAAACCACTCATCCCAAAAGCGTAACCTAACAAGACAATATAACACTAATAATAATATCTCTAATACTTTTTAAACCTTCATTGTACACATTGTACGCTTAAATCATTGGCTCCCTATACTTTCTCTTTGACATTTTATTATATGTTTATAAAAATTGAATATATTTTTTTCGCACGTAATAAAAAAGAAATAGTAGCCACTTCTAGTAATAATTTATTTTGTAAATGCGATTTACAAAATAGTACTCTCCTAAATTCCTGGTTGTTGTTACTCTTTTGACATTTTGTTATATGTTTATAAAAATTGCATATATTTTTTTTCGCACGTAATAAAAAAGAAATAGTAGCCACTTCTAGTAATAATTTATTTTGTAAATGCGATTTAGTGAAACTTTTTCTTAAATATGATTAAGGAGATTAATGATGTAACCTATGAGTAATTTTTATTATTCTTTTAAAAAATTATTTATTTATATATATTTAAAAAATAATAATACATTTTTTATTTATGATATTTAAAAGACAATAAAAAAAATAAATTCAAAAACATATTATTATTAACGTAAATAATATATTAAAATTCTAAAATACAATTGAGATCATTCTTTATTAAAAAAATAATTTAAATACATTAGTATATTATAATTTATATATAATATAAATAAAAATATTAATATAATTTTATTTGATTATAATTTTTTTTATTCAAATAAAAAAAATTTTCTCCTATTTTTTTTTTATCTATCTTCTCTTCGTCCAACCTCAAAAAAAAAAAAAAAAAATCTTTTTTTTCCTTCTCATTTTCTTTGTTCCCATCTTACATCCAAACAAAATGTAAGTGAGACTCACTCTTTCAGTCCCTCCCTCCTATTCTCAGAAATCTCCATTCTCCTCCATAGCACCTTCCTCCCTCCGTCGGTAGAGTCGTAGACCGTAGCGCGTCCCTCCCTCCTCCTCCATCCGCGACGCCGTTCTCCTGCCCCGCCATCCTTCTCGCGCAATCCGCGGCAGTGGCGCGTTCCTCGTCGCCAAGTCGCGAGTCCCAACCGTGGCGCTCTTCTCCATCAAAGAAGCAGCAGAAGTTCTATCACTATCAACAGGAATGGAAGAAGAGAGCGAATCGGTAAGAGTAAAGGACATCATTCTGAAGCGGAAGATCGGAAATGGGTCGTTCTCGGCGGTGTGGAGGGCGGAGCACAGAGGCACCGGCGAAGAGGTGGCAGTGAAACAGGTCTTCCTCTCCAAACTCAACCTTCGCCTTAAGTCATTGTTCCACTGCGAGCTCAATTTCTTGTCCTCCGTCAACCACCCCAACATCGTTCGCCTCCTTGATTTCTTCCAGGTTCTTCTTTTTTAATTTTGGTTCCCTTTTATTTGAATGCCCTTTTTCTTATTTTTTAAATTAAAGTGAAATATGTTGAAAAAAATCAATTCTTTGTTGCATAATTGAAGGATCATTTTATTATTGTTATTTAAACTTTCGCTATTTCTGATTTCTACTTTAGTATGATGGGATGTGCGTACTTGGTGATGGAGTTCTGTGCTTGAGGGAACCTTGCAGTTAGAGCACCCCATCATGACTCAAAATCTAATGAACAAGAGATCAAGTAAATCACTTTAGTAATAATTAGTAATAATATCTTCTAAATTCTCCCTCTTTTAAATCCTTTTAGATACTAGTACATCTTTCTTTTCATGTAGCTCAACTCAAGAATGGCATATACTGAACCTTACTTGAATCATAAGCTGTGCCCTCTTTCCAAGATTCAGGTATGTTTGTATGTTTTTTCTTCTTTTTTTGTTTTTGATAATTGAATAAGGCTCAATTATTGAGAAGGTAGGTGCCTAAAACTATGACGATCATTTTGGAATTTCGACCAGCCCAAATGGAAAGTTCCTTGTGTTTTTATCTGCGAGAAGTACTGTGGATTCAGGAGTGCACGATGCTACAAACTCACTACATAGAATTGATTGGCCAACCGATGGAAAACTCACTACAAACTGCATCATGTTGAGTGTATAAGGTATATATTTATCTGCGATGGTTTTATTATTTCTTTCAAATTGAATCTCAACCTTATATGCACAATACTGATGAACAATGATGCATTTCAACATTTTAATAATGAGACATCTCTTTTTATGTTCTTTTCAGGTTGATATGGTTGTTGTTATTGATGGGAGCAGAATTTTGGGACTTGGAGATTGGAGTTCATGGAAATGGCAATCCATTGGGAAGCTTGATCTGTATGTTGCAGCTGCTGGGAAAAATCCTAAACGGTATATGTGCAACATTTTCCATTTATTATTCCTTTCAAACTGTTCCAATATTGATAAAATTAATAGCTCTAAGATGTCTGTTAAAATATCCAAGTTTTGGTTTAAATGTTATGATGAATAATACTTGAAAAGCATTTTTTGATCGAAGTTGCTACTCATCACAGAGTTCACGCCCTGGGATGATTCCGTCGCCATGAATGGCATTGTTGCTGGTCTAAAAGGATTCAGAGATGATGATGTGAAGCCATTTTCTGCTGGTTTGAATTCAGCTGAGACTCAGGTTTGTTTGTAGATAAAAATAATTTAATTCTTTTTCTTGTTAATGTAGGAATATGTACAAGTAACTCAGCAAGGTAGTGAACTTAAATCTAATGCCATTGACATAAATACATGATTTTGTTGCATTGATCTTTGATTAGAATGAAAGTAGAGGATTTTCTTCTCTCTGTTTTTCATACAAACAGTTTTTGACTAATGAAATTTCTTAGGATCCTCTATTCGTTGTATGTCTGATTGCGAATCAAAATAATTTAACTAACAAAGTAAGCAATAAGTTCTTCTTTTTCTAGCTAGGCTTATATTCGCTGGCTCCAATCATTCTTTGACTCAATGTTTCGGCAATAATAATTAGAACTAGATATTTAGCATTAGAAGAGGGATATAGAGCTAGCGGTCATTTTTTTTTTGACTTTACATTATTATTGAGGAACCTTCAACACGGGATAGTAGTAGTTAATTACTTTGATAGTAGTTGTTATTGTCTATTACTAATATATATATATATCAAAGGCTAATTAAGAAAAGCAATGATGGCTATGAAAGATTTGGAGAATATATTATTAAGATTTCATTCCTATGAAAATATGTTGAGTTATCTGATTTGTTTGATAAACTGAATTTGGCAGATTACAAAAATTTAGGCTAGAGTGGTTATCCTTGTTTGATAGTAATTGATACTGGTTTCAGCAGGCTCATTTCTTTTCTTTTCTTTTCTTTTCTTTTCTTATCTTTTCTTTTCTTATCTTTTCTTTTCTTTGCTTTATATGAAGTTTGGTTGTTGCTTCGGTACCAAGGTTGTCTTGCCATGTAATGTACTCCCTTGCTGCTAATCTTCATTCCTTGAGTCATGGAAATTGATGAATTATTGCTGCTATATAGGCCATGTAAATGCAGTGCCAGTGAGGGAGATCCATCAAGCAGTGCTGCACAGGCAAGCATTTCCTTTTGCTTTGTAACTTGGATCCTTGAGATTCTATTGTCCCTTGATACCTTTTTTGGGTGGCTGGAGCATAACCCTTTATTTATTGAATTGAACAGGCAATAGGCTTGATAGCGGCAGGGAAGGAATTGCAAGGACTTAAAGCTCTGAATCTAAATAAATTATTGAGGGATTCTGAAAATTTTACTATCCAATACTATACCAAAAATGGATTATTGCTTAAGATTGTCTCATAGTCTGCTTCATCATGCTCTTTTATATCTTGTTTTATCATACTGTTCTTCCTAATGGATTATTTTAATCATTTGAAGATTGTAACATTAGTTCGCAATTTTGTATCCCCAATATGATTACAGATTTTTCTAAATGATGTAAAATTGTTTGACCTGCTGCTTGACTTTGTTTTCTACATACTGTTTTGGGTGGTTGCAAACAGGTTTTACTATGTTCTGTTTATTTAATTTGATAAGGATATACCAGGATTTTTTTTCTAATTTAATAAAAGATATAGCCACGCTTTGAAAGCGTGGCCATATCTCTCACATACGACCACGTTTTTAAGTGTGGCAATTTGTAAAAGTGTGGCATAAAATAAAGCGTGGCGATAGAACAACCAACATGCTTGCAGATGTGACTTTTTTTAAAGAGTGACATTAGCTCAAAAAGCGTGACGATATCTTCGCCACGCTTTTAGAAATGTTTTCTTGTAGTGAATTTAAAAGGAGAGTAATTTGTCTTTTTTTTTTTTTTTATAATATAAAACCATTCCAATAATTGAAGCTGAACCACCGAAAATCCGAGTCATGAAGACTATTATACAAGTGTTCTGTATAAATCACATCACTAATAAGTGCTACAGTATATAGACAAAGTACTAACGTCATTTGTTTCTTCCACCGTTTTACATCCTAACGTATTCCAAAATGCTCTATTCAAGATACTTGGTCGCTTTCAAAATCTACTTTTACATCACCAGAGGTTAGAAATTGCTACTCCATAATGTTAATCAGACAAGAATAGTTTTGGAAGATTTTTAGAGAATAAAAATGTCAAAAACCAAAATATTCAACCCAAAAATTTTTAGAACCAATTTAGGGATTTATTCTTAAATTTAAATTAATAGTGATAAATTAACCAAAAATACTATGTGCACAAAAAAAATCGTTATTATGTATTTGTGTATAAATATATATTATTTAATTTATTTTAATATATATTTTATATTTTAATATATATTTTATATGAAATTATTAATAACTGATTTGATGGTTGATTTTTTGTTAACACCAAACATGATCATAAATTAACACAAAAAAATGAAACACTTGTCAAGTGTAAAAATGAATTTCCATTTAAATATCCTCACATTCACATTCACATTCACATGGTCAGCAAACCGAACCCACAAAAAATAGATTAGCCAAAGAAAATTGCACCAGAAAGTTAAAAGAATAAATAAATAAATAAAAATTTTAAAAAGATCAAATTGGAAACCAAAACCTTAAATTAATAAAAAAAAATATTAGGAAAAAAGAAAGTAATCAATCTCCCCCCTTCACAACATCTACACTTGCAGCAGAAGACAATAACTTCTTGAATATCCTAAACAAAGCAGCACACGAAATTTGCTTCAGTCTCCTCCAAACCAGACACTTGTTCCTCCTACCATGGTGTCTACCAATAATCCTCTTTCTGCAGTTGTTCCTCCAACCACCATGGTTGCCACGTGTTACTCTCTCCTTCACCCTCCTAAAACACCTTTTTGTCTTTTGAGGGACACTCTCCTTCCTTGAAAACTGGTAGCTCCTAAGGTACATCTGCCTACATGAGATGCTATCCACCACCTTCGGGTGATCCTGACCATACACGTGGCATCTCCTCCTACCCTCGTGGCTCAACGACCTAACAAACTCTACGTCTGATTCCGGCCACTTATACAGGTTCGTATAGTTGGCGCGAATGCGAGAATCACGTGTGTCATTGATACAGTTAGATATGCAGATCGAATTCATTCTTACAACTGTTTCTTGTGTAGTTGTGTTGTTCTTCTAATGAGTTTTTTTTATTTTCTTTTGTTCTTATTTTCTGTATGGGGTATGTGATGAAATTTGGAAGAGAATGGAAATTGAAAGGATTTGTCCTTGGATTGAAAGAGAATTAATTAAGGTTGTGGGAATAAAGGGTGGTTGAATGGATTTTATAGTGTGGGATTTTTGTCACGTTATGATATGATGATGTATGATGATTTGCACCTTAGAATTTCTCCTATACTATATATCTTTGGTAAAGTAAGGTTTGCTAAATTTAATTGAATGTGTGAGAGTTTATGCTGTATGTTAGGCAAAAGTTAGATAGCCTAAAGAAAATGCCACCGTGTTATGCATATTAAAATATATATATATATTGTGTTTATAAGGGACCGGGATGGAGGCTAATGTGGAAACTGGAAAGGTAATTTTCTTTTGCAAATTATTTAACATTATCCAGTCTTGTCTCTTGTCTACATCAAACTCTTGGTTTTTTTCCCCATTTCTCTATACTTCTTTACTTGTCATTTAGAACATGTAATTGTTAGAAACATGAATTTATGTGTAATCTAAAAATAGTATGACTAAATAACTCTTAATTAACTAATGAAACTGAAAATAATAAAATATTTTTAAATGTTTTTATAGACTAAGTATAAGTAGTAATAATTCTTTGGATAAAGAAAAAGAATGACAGATATATTGTGAAAAAAAAAGTCAAGATAAAATAATAAGAAACAAAGAAGTAATCCATCCAAAATTTTTAGTTTAAGAAGTTTGTTAACAAATATTTTAAAACTTCACATTAAGGAAATAAAAGTAAAAATTTAAAAAAAATTATGCGTAAAATGTATTAAACTATGAATAAAGTACTAAATTAAACCACATAAATTATAGCATTGACAAATTTAATAAAGAAAATTAAACTAACTTATAACTATAAAAGATAAATATTAATAGATAAAACTATTTAAATCTTAAAAAATTTTAAACTATTTATTCAATCTATCTTATTTTTTTCCAAATTCTAACTCTCACCTTATCCTATTCCCAATTTCCAATACTCTTTATCCTCACTCACAGTCTCCCAATCCCTTTTCCTTCCCTATTCTCGGGTAGTGTTGATGTTGAGAGAAGATTGGTGGCACTGTCACTGAACATGTGGAAGTATCTTCAAGTTATGGACAATAATGATCATGAAGTTGTGTGTTGTTAGTCAATTCTCAAATGTGGCTAATGCTTATAACCAAGGTTTTGAGAATTGAATTGATGATCCAACCATTCTAGTTATTAATTTATTGATAAAAAATATAAGTAACTAACAAAGTTATCGAACAATATGAACAATAGAGTTAAAAAATAAATTAATATTAAATTTAATTAGTGATATTAATAATTAAGATATAATAATAATCAAATTTAAAATTCAAAAAAATAAGGATTTTTACATTGTCTCTTCAACTAGTTTATCTTCTCTCGCTGCATACTTCCCCGCCGAACCCAAGCCATTAACGCGCCTCCGCATCTGATACCGCGCTTCTGCAGCCGTCGCCACCGCTTCTACCCCATCCGCCGAGCAGCCAGCCATTTCCTGAATTTGTTTTTTCTTCCCACCGCCAATTCAGTAGAACCGTGCAGTCTATCGAAGCCTAATGTGGTCACTATCACCCCCGCATCGTCTCCGACTGATCCGACCAAAATACAGGAGAGAGTTGTGGTTGCCGTTTCAAGATTACGTAACTTCTTATAGCCCTTTCAATGGAGTCCCATTTTGGTGAACCAGTTTCTCATTCTCTAGCATCCTTCACTAACGGCAATACCATCCATTCAAGTGACAATCTTCTCAATTCTTCCAACGTTGAAGGTGAAAAGTCTAACAAGGTAAGTAATGTATGTTGGTGGTGTGGGACGTATGTTTATTTTCATATAAATGAGATGGTTAATCTAAGTCCAATATTTTTAAAAATTGATGGTATTCATTCCAAAAATTTTTTTATGGTGTTCTGGTTCTGCCGTATAGGAATTAGTTCAAGGGTGATAAATCATATATCAATTTCTAAAGAGGATGAAGATGAGCTATTTATTTTCTTAATCCGATAAACTATTATGTTACCTTTTTAATATGTTATACTGAATTTGGTTCATTATAGGTTTATTGTTAAATTCTAATCATTGCTCATGGTTGCTATTAGATTGTTTTGAATCCACATTTTTATGCTCCCATGCCATGCATGCACAAACAAAAAACTGGCTACATATGTAAGGAAAAGGAAAAGGGTACAGCAGTTAATACTGAGCTTTTTGACTTTTCAAAGCACAGAAGAAAACTTGGTTTAGGTTGTGTAGGTGTGTTTCATAGGTGGTGGACCCATGCATGCTATATAAATAAATAATTAATTAATATAAGACTAATTAGTTTTGTGAGAATTTTGTATGAGTATACTTCTCATTGTTATGATTTCTGTTAAGTCTTGTATAATAATAAATTTTTAATGATATGCTTTGAAAAAGTGTGAATTAAATATTTTTAGATGACACTTGTTTAATAGTACCGTATCTAATTAGTTTGTTTGTTTTTGTTTGGTTGTGTATGTTATGATTGTAGGCAATAGATTGTACGAACATTAATGAGTTTGGAAGTGATGACACGGATCTTGTTGATGAGGTTTGAACACTAGTATATTAATGTTTTTTTTAACCTCATGTTTTGAATCAACCATTAATCCTCATGTTCATCGAATGATGTTTGTATTGAACTGATTCCTAGTTACTAGATCACAGTTGTCTTGCCGAAGATGAAATACCAAGAGTTGGGATGCGGTTTAATCATTTGAAGCTGGCTCAGGATTTTTATGCGACCTATGCAAAGAAAGTAGGTTTCATAAGCAAGATAAGGAATACAAATTATGACAGGATGACTAAGGAACTAATTAACCAATCTATTCATTGTAATCGGGAGGGTTTCCGTGGATCTCGTGTCAAAGCACCCACACGAAAGAACACGGTCGCAGCTGTCGGGTGTAGAGCAAGGGTATATGCAAAGTTTGACAAGGTGAAGCAAGATTGGGTTTTGCTAAAGGTTGAGTTGAGGCACTCGCACCCATGTTCAACTAAAAAGGCGGTGCATTACCACGAGATTAGAGAGTTGACCATGCATGCGAAATGCATGATTGAGGTTAATGATGAGGCGGACATTTGACCCAACAAGACATTTCTAGCATTGGCTAACGAGATTGGTGGGCCATCGAACCTGGGCTTCTCCGAGAAGGATGTCAGGAACTACATCTCATCAAGACTCAGATTCACTAATGTCAACGCCAATGTCGAATGTTGGATTACTTCATGCGAATGAAGGAGATGAATCCGAACTTCTTCTATGCAGTAAATGTGGACGACGATTACAAATTTAAGAGTGCAGTTTGGGTTGATGCACGGTGCAGGGCTTCTTATGAATACTATGGAGACGTGGTGTCATTTGATACCACATACAGTACGAACCGGTAAAATATATTTATGTTGACGTTGTTTACTTTTTGTGGTATTTTGTATTAGTTGGATGTTAATAAATGTGGTTGTTTTTACTTAGGCTTGGTTTGCCGTTCACCTCTTTCGTCGGTGTGAACTACCATGGTAAGTCTACTTTGTTAGGCTGTGCTTTGCTAGGCAGTGAGGAGATCCCTAGTTTTGAGTGGGTGTTCACGTAATGGCTGAAGTGCATGGGAACTGCACCACATGGTATCATCACAGACCAGTGCAGGTCCATGTTTGGTGCAATTAGGAAGGTCATACCCAATACACGCCACCGTTGGTGCATATGGCATATAACGAAAAAGATACCGTATAAGCTCGGTGGTTATGATAGGTTCAACGAGTTGAATGCCAAGCTGAAGCACATTATATGGAACTCTCAGTCGGTTGAGGGTTTCGAGGATGGTTGGGCTGAATTCATTGAGGAGTTCGACCTACATCACAATAAATGGCTATCAGGTTTGTGTCTTTTAAGTCAAATCACGTATTGTCATTGCTTAGATGTTGTACTACTCTTGTATGTTGTTCTAAAAATCTGTTCCTAATACGGGTTTCTGTTGTTGGGTGGTTTGTTTTGTGTAGACCTATTTGATGACCGACGCATGTGGATGCCGATCTTTTTCAAGGGTCAATTTTGGGCTTCTATGAGGAGTACGCAAAAGAGTGAGAGTATGCACTCATTCTTTGGTGGATACTTACATTGCAAGACTAGCTTGGTTCAGTTCGTCCATGAGTACGACAATGTGCTTGAAAACAAGGAGCAGAAGGAACTAGAGAACGATGCTGCAGACTCAAAAGGATTAATCCCATGTGCAACTAGCTCAGCCATCGAGCGATAATTTCAACAAGAGTACACCAACGACATGTTTAAGGATGTCCAAATGGAGTTTGGCAAGAAGGCTTATTGCAATATTCGTGCCGTTAATGAACAGGGTGACTCGGCCTGGGTAAAAGTGGAACAGGAAATACTAGCCTATGAGAAGACCCGGTATGTTACGTACAATGTCCATTTCGGCCATTCGACTCACGAGGTTCGATGTGAGTGCAACTTGTTCGAGAGTGCAGGTGTGTTGTGTTGCCACTGTCTTGTAGTGCTTTCATCTTACAAAGTGAATAAAGTGCCTTCATGTTATGTTCTTTGTCGTTGGAGCAAGAAAATAAAGTGCAAGCACACTTATATTAAGATTAGCCACGATGTGAGATGTTCAAATGAGAGCCACAACTTATTCAGAGGGTTGTGTGCACACTTCTACAACGTTGCACAGGAATTTGTGAATGGAGATGATGAAGCAGCCATGTTGCATGCTGCTCTGGACGATGCAAGGGCCAAGCTAGTTGATTACCGTACCAAGATGCAGAATAAAGTTGTTGCTGATGCACACACTAGCATCGCCATAGAGATTTCCTCTGTGGTGGCCACAGGGGACATTCAAGGCCCATCAAAGGTAACTACAAAGGGTCAGCCAAAAGGTAAAAGACTCGGATATGAGATGGAAAAGTCTATCAAGAAATCCATGCAGAGAAAGTGGAAGAGTTCAGGCCAGGTAAGTATCGTAATTAATTTAAAGCTTCACCTTTAGTTCATAGTTGATTAATAAGATAATGACTTGTTTTCATTTGAGTTTGTTTCTTTTAGGATAATCGTGTAGAATCCTATGAAAATATAGATTTGGATGCTCCCGCTCGGCAGATTGGTCCGCAAGGAGTTGGTGGATTCATGTCCCTGTTAAACTCTTTCAGCAATACCTAGACTGTTTTGGATAGTGAATCTGTTATGTTACATTAGAGCTCCTTTTTTGTTAGTTGTTCCAACTCAATATTTATGTTTGATGGTTATTTCGTTGTGCGAGTTGTTTGATGGTCAAATGTATATGAAACTGGTATTCTGTGAGTTTGGCTTATTGTTCCAACTCTTTTGGCTTGTTGTTAACCTGGATGTTCGATTCAATAGGATAGCGGATGTTTATTTTGATTGTTAACCAGAAGGTTATTCTAAATAGTATCGGTGTATTGTGTGTGATCAGTTAGAAGTATTTTAATGTGGATGTTCGATTCAGTAGGATAGCAGATTGTTATTTAGAATAGGCAAGGCTTCAATTACAAGTATTTTAACCTAGATGTTCGTTTCTATTAGCTAGCGGGTGTTTATTTATGTTGGTAACCAGATGGTTATTTTGAATAGTATGGTTGTGTGATCAGTTAGAAGTATTTTAATGTGGATATTCGATTCAGTATGATAGCGGATGGTTATTTCTACTTGTACACAAATAGTTATTTCTTCTGGTTCACAGATGATTATTTAGACTAATCATGGTGTATTGTGTGTGATCAGTTACAAGTATGTTAACCTAGATGTTTGATTCAGTTGGATAGTGGATGGTTATTTCTATTAGTACCCAGATGGTTATTCTTAACTAATAGCTGTTACGCATAGCTAATATATTGAAACAGAAACAGAGTAGTTAGAGCACAAAAAATGTTCTGCTACATGAAAATTTATCCTATCTGTTCTAACAAAACTCCACCGCGAAAACACCTAAACAAAATGAGAAAGGTATTTGTGGTCTTAAGACTAAGTACATCTATTGCTTTCTCCGATTCCGGTTCTTTCTCACAGGTAATTCTTTGACCCGTTTCATCAATGTCCTAGTGCTTGGTGCCGTGAATGGTGATTTAACCATCTTTTTCTTGTTTCTTGTATAGTTGTGGCTTACATGTTCTTCATTTTGTTGCAACAAAGTTTGCACCTGTTCAATTGATTCATTGTGTGCTCCCATGACAATATCCACCATGAGCTCCATTCTAAATCTCCGAAGCATACTTTGTATGGTATTTTCATTTTGAGGGTGATGATTGAAAGGCCAAATAAACATGAACCTGAAATTACAAATTTAAAACAGAGTGACCAAGTAACTTACATCGTCCCAATCATCTAGTTTACAATCTTCAGTCCATGTCTCCATGAATTTAATGACATAAATGCCACAATCCCAACTACATAATTAAGTAAGTATGGTCCAATCAGTATGATATCAATATTATAGAAACTATGAATGGATAAATTTTTCTGGTGTGTTGATTGGCTCTACTTACCCGTTCGGTTGCATAGGGACTATGGCATATGCAAAACTTGGGTCGTTCGTAAGTTGGGATGGTCGCTTTGGCCATGTCTTCAATTAGTCGCCCCTGCAAAATACTCAACAATGTTTCCTCAGTTTTTGTCTTATGTGCTCAATTGAATCTGCTAGGGTCGGATACATCGAGAATAGGAGGTATGTGCCACGGGAAAATGGTCTGTTGACTCGTTGGGCATAGAAACATCTTCAGGACCACCAAGATGAAGTGCCTTATAAAATTTGCCCGTCCTGCTTCAGTGTCCTGATTAACCGCTATTTTACGATTTATTTTGTATTGAATTGAGTGAATTTTATCCATCATTCTCACACTTATGCATATAAAACGCATGTTTTACATTTTCCTTCCCAATTTTGTGCTATGATTGAAAACATGCTTCTTTGGCCTTAAATTTGCTAATTTTTAATCCTCTCTTATTACTATTCGATGCTGTGATATGTGTGTTAAGTGTTTTCAGGTTTTCCAGGGCAGGAATGGCTTAGAGGATGGAAAAGAAGCATGCAAAAGTGGAAGGAACACAAGAAATTGATGTTTGGAGAAGCTGGCAGTGACGCGCACACGTAGATGACGCGTACGCGTGACCAGCGCATCAGTCAAGCGACGCGTACACGTGGATGACGCGTACACGTGACTTGGGATTTATTCAGTGATGTGTACGCGTGGCTGACGCGTACGCATGACAAGCGTCACCTGCTACAATTTACAGAAAACGCTGGGGGCGATTTCTGGGCTGTCTTTGGCCCAGTTCCAAGCCCGAAAATACTGATTAGAGGCTGCAGAGTGGAGCTGGATGGGGGGAATCATTCATTCACACATTCATTCACAATTAATAGGTTTTAGATGTAGGTTTCTAGAGAGAGAGATGCTCTCTCCTCTCTCTAGGTTTTAGGATTTTTAGGTTTTGCTTTTCTCAAATTCAGATTTCTACTTCACTTTAATTTAATTTCTCTTCTACTTTTATTTGTTCTAGTACCTTAGCTATCTATTTCTCTTGTTGATTACTTTATGTTTTCAATTTAGTTTATAAACTTTTATGTTTCCTTTGATCCATATTAATGCAATTTATGTTCCCATATTTATGATTGCCTTCTTTAATTTGTGTTGTTGATGCTTGCAATTGGTTGTTTAAATTTAATATTCCTTGTTACTTTTCTATGCTTTTGATGTTGTGCCTACCAAGTATTTAATAAAATGCTTGGTAGGATTTTAAATTAGATTTTTGGTATTCTTAGCTTAGATTGAGTAATTTGGAGACTCTTGAATTGTCAAAGTCTCTTGTTGGTTGGTGATTGAAAGTTGCTAGTTGGCTTGAGCTTCACTAACTCTAATCTTTGATTAGGACTTGTGAACTCAAGTTGAATTTCTCACTTGACTTACCTTCAATTGTTAGAGGTTAACTAAGTAAGTGCAATTTGCAATTGCCGTCACAATTGACCTTGATAATGAGGATATGACTTCTAAATCTCAATCCTTGCTAATAACTTTCTTAATTATTAGTTTATTTTCTTGTCATTTACATTCCTTGTTCAAAATTTAAAAACTCCAAAAATACTTTTCCATAACCAATAGTAAAATACTTCCCTGCAATTCCTTGAGAGACGACCCGATGTTTAAATACTTCGGTTTATTTTTATTGGGTTTGTATTGTGACAAACAAATTAAATTTTGACTGAGGTTTAATTGTTGGTTTAGACTATACTTGCAACGTAATATTTTTGTGAAATCTTTACCGACATTTTTCCTCCGTCATGTCCATGGGACAGGCATATACAAAGTCGCCCAACTGGGTGGTTGTTTTTTTCTTAAACTGTTCTTTGATGACCAGATGGGCAGGATTCTTCTTTTTTAGTTCGGATATGGCATCACCTACAATTTTGGATTCAGAAAAGTGTGTACAATAACTGTTAGGAAAATAAAAAGGAAACTAACCAAGCTATATATGAAAAATACTAAAAAGGAAATAGCAATAGCTTACCACTGTCGCGTATCCCTAACACCCTCCCTATCAACTCAAAATTAACGCAGATGTTTCTGACATCCACAATAAGTGTATTTGTGTCCATATCGTATGCCTTCGCTAGTTATTTCATTATACTTTGCTTCACTGCCCATTTTGGAATCCTTTTCACGAATCTGAACCCAATTGCGTCGATCTCCGATAGCTTCACGACGACATTAATGTTTTTCAGGTGGGTAAGCATCCCGTTGATATGGCATGTAGAACAACGCGTCTCTACTAATTTCTATTGACAAAACAGAATACAAGTTATAAGCAACTAGAATAAAGACTGGTTAACGACGAAATTCAGATTACCTTTTTCCCCATCTGAATGGTACTCAACAAATCAAAGTCAAAATAGGTTCGTGCCTGTAACGAACCAGTAAATCATTAGTCTTGCCACTTAATACACGTTATCATTTGAATAGCATTAGAAACCTAACCAACCACCCCAAAAGCTCTACACACAGCATCATAGCACTAAAATGAGTACACGGTAATGAACTATTCCTTGTCAAATAAGCAGAATAACTGATGACGTGGAGAATTAACAAACCCAACTATCAATCACACCAGAAACAAGTCAACCAATCATAGAATCAACCACTTGAACAAACAAACAAATAACTAGAACCAGGTGCAATAATCATCCGACTAAGTAAGCACTCCCGGTCTATCCTCCGCAGTGTGCATGTACCATACTAACAACGTGAAGCTGTGTATTACCAGCATACCACAGATTTATTTGTGATTAAAAACACAAGCTATTAATATCTACCGAATTCCAGAACCATATACCCAAAATTTTTTCCGCCATTATAAATAGTTTTCCAAATTTTTCAGAACCGAAATAATACGTCGTGAGATAATCATATTATCATTATCATCACCAGCTAAGGACAAATAATATAACTGGCACGTTCAAAATATTTGGATATTCAGTGTCTTTTGAGATTTTGAATTAATACATATTCTCTTGATTTATGCAAAACCTGGTTTCTTCATTTTATTTAATAATAGTACCAATATAGTTTCGAAAAGGTATGTATGTTCGAGCGTGAGAGGATAATTAAAAAAAAAAAACAGAGAGATGCGTTACTTGAAACAAGAAGTATACGGAAAGAAATGATTTGAAAGGACTATACGGTGTAATGTTTGTTGGTGCTAAGGTTTTTACATACCTAGAATAAAATCCAAACATACCCTTTGACATCTTCTTGAAATATATTTTGAATAAAAAAATAATTAATATGTATTTTATCATGGAATAATATTAACTAATCTTTTATATAAGAATAATCATCTGATATTAATATATCTTATTGAAAATCAAACTTCCATGGTCTAGCAAGTAACAAAAAAAGCTAGTAATCATGTGTTGGAAATCTATATTACACTATTAACCATGATTAAAAATACAACAAATAACCCCAACCCAGTTCAAAAACTTTATATACAAAGAGGTTTTGTAACATTAGAAATTGGCTTGCAGATTATTCCAAAAGTAAGCATATCAAACAACTTAAACAATATTCATAAAAAATCAAACATAGACCACCGTAAAATTAAATGAGTATTCACATCTGAATAATGGTTGGTTACCTAACTGAAGCAAAAATTAGGTCCCAAGACTTGAACAAATTTCACTTTCTTGGTAAAAATTTTAACCATCCATTCTCATAGTGAAGTAACCATCCCATTTAAATTGCATAACCAACTTATACTTATAGGAAACAAATTCATCAAAAAAACGTGCTCGAAACCAATTCGTGACTTCCTAATACCCGGGGATAGCACATATCCAAATTCAGTCAACCATTAAAAAATAAGACGACAAAAAGGAATTATTCAACAACATTAACATGTCACTATGCTTATTCACACTTATGGAAGTCAAACAAATTTATCAATAACCACAAGCAGCACAACGGTTCGAAAGAAATAATCAACTAAACACTTTTGTGAACATCTAAGCAGTAAAGACAGAGATAGCCTTTCACTGACCTAATAAGACTGCTAACATGGAGACGAGACACCAGCAGGGCCGGGACTTCAGCGGGAATGCGGGCGGCACGGGGAACGCGGACGACCGTTGCAGCAACAAGGGACCCGGACGGCGCAAACGGCGATGCGCGACAGCGCCAGGGCGGGTCACGTGGGCGGGGATGAGCGTCTCTTACACGACGACGGCGGCTCCATGGCTGCACGAGGGAGGCTTAAAGATTGACGGCAACAGCATAGAGGAGGGACGGATACAACATGGCGGCGACAAGGCCTTAAGTTCGGTCAGCTGTTCAAGTTGAAGGAGGAGCGATGACGGTGAATACTCTCGTAAGGGAATGCACGCTCAATTTTGGGGATAGAGGAGACGGTTTGACTACTAGGTCAAAAAGGGGGTTGCTGATTAGAATTGGTAAAAATTGGAATGGTTAAAATTAGGATTTGGAGGAAAATTAAGGTATAGTGTATTTTAATTGAAATGGGCCACTTTCAAAGCCCGTTTGTTTATGTTGGTCAGATAAGTCATTGGTTACCTAGCGTTGCCCTTATTGATATAATAGTTCAATTAATTCAACTGTGATCAACTGAAATAACTAAATTATAATAAAATAATATATAAAATAATAAATAAATACAAAAAATACAAATAATTAAATTATATTCTTATTTTAGTAATAACTATGTTAAATTATAATCTAAGTGTTATATTATAATTATAATCATTTGGTTAAAATCTATTAGTAGCTTATAATTTTTAAATTTGAACTGAATTTATTAAGAATTTTTAAATTTTAATTATTTTATTTTTTTCTTTTAAACATAATATATCTTTAAATATATATTTATTTTAAAATATGTGTAATATAATTTATTTATATTAATATTTTAAATACATATATAAATTATAATAATAAAAAAAGTTAATTCTTTTGTTATGAAAATTTAAAAATTAAATAGAAGTTATAAAAAAACGTTTTTTTTGTCTTGATAAACAAAATTTTAATGAAAAGATAAAAAAAAAAGTTTATTGGGCTCAATACTCCAGCCCATGTGCAACATAAGACTAAATATCCAAAAAAAAAGAAACCCTAATATATCACTATATCATTCAATTGTTATCCTATCCCTCTTCCATTCAAACAACAGCGGCCGCCCACTCGTATATTGCACATAAATAAGGATATTTCATTTTTTCAGAAAGAGAAAAAAGATGTACAAATCAAGCATTGTGTTCAAACCTTTAAGAACCACCACCGTATTATCACCGTTCCAAATCCGCCAGCTTTGCGTCATTTCGAGTCTGCCATCTCTTCGCATTGTTTGTCCTTACGCATTTTCGGATCTGCTGTCCCTGCCATTCCAAATCTCTCCCCTCTTGGCAGCGGCAATGGAAGTTAGGATTTTTCGATTCTTTTCTTTCTTAGAGAGGGAAGGGCAAGTTTTCTGAAGGTGAGAATGAGACTAAGAAGAGAGTGAGAAATTGAGAATAAGATTGAGGAGAGGAAGACGCAATAAGATTGCTGCGTTTTTTCTTTTCCAATTTTCATTTTTTTTAATAAAACAAAAAATGACGTCGTTTATAAAAATCAACTGGGTTTCGGTCTAGTTCAATTGATCAGTTTTCATCCAATTTAACGATTTTATAACAATTTTTAAAATGAAGGTTTTTTTCTGAATCAAACTGTAAATACTGTCGATTTCAATTCCGTCCGGTTTTTAGAACATTGCTTATAAGTTATAACATGACTCGCATGACTCCTGGTGCCTGGGACCTCGGAGTGATCTTTGAAGATCAATTGTATAAACCAATCAATGTATTAAATGAAGGCAATTCTTTTTCTCTTTTATGTTTGTAATAAAATTAGCTTTAAGGTAAATACACACGCTTTAAAACTTGAGGAATAAGTCTTGTAAACGATCGTTACAAAAACTGGTGTGCAGCCATGGCAGCAAGGTTCTTCCCCGGTGAGACGTTGTTCCTGTCCTAGGAACGTCACTTTCTCACGTGAGAACACGTGACTCACGAAATGTTTTTACGTTTCGAAAAATTCTTGAATATTTGACGTGAGATCCCGTGAAATATGAAAACATTTGGGACGTTTCTTTGTTTCTTTCTTTTAGAGCTGATGAAGAAGCTAAATGCAATGATCAATGGAAGAGAAGATCTGGACACACTGGTATCGGTGACAAATAGATCAGGTCTGATCAGGATCTAAAGAGAGAAGAGAGTTTGGAAAAGGATGGGTGAAGACTGAAGAGTATTAAGGATTGAGAATGCAATAGAATTAGAATTTGAGAATGGTTAAGTTAAATTAAAAAATAATTTAAAAATTTTTAATAATTTTTTAAATTTTATTTTATAGTTCATTTTTTATAAATAATTATAAATTAATTTTAATTTTTTTATAATTAAATTTATCAGTATTATAATTTTTAAAAATTAATTTTGATATTTTATTTTTAAATTATTCTTTTTATTTCGTTAACAACTTGTACGTTGTAGTTGGTTTTTTTTTTTATTGAAGACAGAGAAATTCAAAATTCGCGACCTCTTAAGTGAATAGTTGGCTTCTTTACTTTTTTAAAAAGTAGTACATTTATTAAGCAAATTTTTAATTTAAACAAAAATTTTGTAATATTTTAAAAGTGTAACTTTTAAAAAAATAATGGAAAAATTTATGAAAGAAAGGCTTATGTATGCACGTAAGACTCGCACTTTTAATTTATGACTTTGTAACAAAAATTTCAAACTCCTCTCTAAAGGGTAGGAACAATAACAATTAGGGGTATATATGAGTGGGGTGAAATTGAGTTTGTCTTAACTTAAATTTAGCTTTAAATATACACTAAATTTATTTTTTGGATCCTAATTCGGCCTTAGATCTAATCAAATTTAAATATTTTTGGACCACAATTATACTGGATTCAAATTGGGTGAAAATTGGGCCTTTAAAGTTTTAACAATAATTTATAAAAAAATTTATTTATAAAAAAATTTATTTATGATGCACTTATTTATAAAGAATAAATTTGTTAACGAAAAGTTGATATCTATAGTTGAACTTGATTTGTCTATAAATTCTATTTTAATGTTTTTTTGATCTATTTTTTAATTCAACAAGTGTGATTAAAAATAAAACAATAAGTTTATAATTAATATAACATAATATTAAAATTAATTTAAAATATATATACTTCTTTTGGTTCCCTTAGAGTGCACACGGGTCGGATAAAACCAGATTCGTGTTGATCTAGATCCGGTCCTAAATAATGACCGAATCTATTTTTAAAATCCGTATCTAGTCCTAAACCCAGTAAAATCATACCAATTAATACCCTAAAATGTTCAGATTCGGACCAAGTCTTTAGACCGAATCTTCGGACCAATCTGAGCCATATACATCCCTAATAACAACCAACTTTTTATGGCTGATTAATTTGGTTATGGAACCCTTAAGCGTGTTATGCTACGTTATGGGAAAGGGTGGAGCTATACAACAATGTGGGGCAGCTTTTGCTGATCTTGTAAGGTACAATTCGGATGGTCCAAATTGTTTGTGTGGTATAGTGTTAGTTGCAAATCGGATGGTCCGATTTGTAAGGAGGAAAATTTTAAATTTTGGAAGCAGCAAATCGGACCGTCCGTCTTCTATTTTTTTTTTTTAAATTATGCGAAAATCAATTCGGAGGGTCCGATTTGATTATTATAAAAAAATTTTTGAACTGAAATGGAACATCTCGTAGGGTCCGATTTGCTGAGATATATGTATATAAAAATCGGTAACTCATAAATAAGGCAGATAGTGTCTTCTTCCTCGTTGTGTTCGTCTTCTGAGTCCTCCATCTTCTCCTAGTTCTATTTTCTTTCTTATAACGGTAAAAAAAAGTTGATAGTAGGGGTTTTGTTTCTGTTCAGGTTGTTGAGGAAAATGGATGATAGAGTTCTTTTAAAAGTGTATTATTTTGGTCAAATTTTGTTACAAACATCTGAAGGAGTAAAATTTATTTGTGACAATCCAGTGGATGTTGTTATTCCCTTCACAATCTCATTTGAGGAGCTCAAAGGTGTGATATATGAGAAGATTGATTCTGCGATGTCAAGGAAGATAATCATGTATTTTATACAGATATCCCATCCCACTATTTGGTGGATTCGTTCAATTTCAAAGTAAATATATAACCGACGAAGCGAGCATGCAAGAGATGTTTTCAATGTATATTGAAAGTTGTGCCCAAATGTCGTTCATCGAGCTGTACGTTGAATTCGAACAATCTGAGGCCGACCGAAATATTGTACGGGAAGATTACAATAGTGACAATGAGGAAGAGTTCGAAAACAATTACGAAGCTGTGGATCCAGATGGAGATGAAGATTAAGGTGACGGTACTATGGCTCCAAATGTGACAGACGTGGCAAATGCACTGGCAAATGAAGTGCCATTCGAGGAGCCATCTTTCATGCGAGTGTTGGATTTGGAAGCCATGCATGCTCCGGAGTTTTCCGATTACATGAGTGCTGGTATGTAGTTGCCTATTTTTATGAGACGGATTAGGACTCTGTAATAATTTATATTGATTGATGGAGCAAATAGTTAAGTGACATGTGCAAATATATTTAATTAGCATTTGTTTATGTGATATAGTTAAGTGTAAGAAAATAATATTTTTTGTTAGTTAGTGATGGAGCAAATAGTTACGTGACCTGTGAAAAGATATTCAATTACCATATGTTTATGTGGTTAAGATGGAAAGTGTAGGATAATACTTATTTATGGTCAGTTATTGAGGTAGTTAATTATTAATTATTATTTCTTAATCAATATTTATTTATGTATTTATGTTTTCCTTTTATTTTATGATTGAAATAATAACCTGTTCTAGAGTTTAATAATATCATCATAGATGTATTGAGTGATGATTTGCCTTTAATAACGATTATTAAATTTTCGTTTGGCTGCCGTCGTGGCAGAAGTTCCTCTTGTTGCAGATGGTGAATTTGCTGTGGGGATGGAATTCAGTTCCAGGGAAGCTGTTATTAGAGCGATGAAAGAGTATGCCATCCGAAGAAGTGTAGACTATCGGGTGTATGAGTCGGAGCCGTTGACATTTTATGTCAAGTGTACATAGTATAGGGAGGGGTGTGACTGGCTTATCAGGGTTAGCATGATCAGCAGAAAGTACTGCTGGGTTATCAGGAGGTATAATGGTAGTCACACCTGTACCAGAGCTATCATTTCTCAGGATCACTCGAAGCTGGATTCTAACACAATTGCAGAAGCAATAAAGCCGTTGGTTGAGGCTGACCCCTCGTTGAAGGTAAAATCAGTTATTGCAGAAGTGTAATCGAAATTCAATTACACTGTCAGTTATCGGAAAGCATGGTTGGCTAAGCAAAAGGCAGTGGAAAAAATATTTAGAGGTTGGGAAGCATCGTACGAAGCCTTGCCGATATGGTTTGAGGCCATGTGTCATAAGGAGCCATCAGCTATCGTCCATTATGAGACTATGCTTGCATACCAAGGCGATGAGTTGGTAAATGATATTCGGGTATTGCATCGGGTCTTTTGGAGTTATTATCCCTGCATTAGAGCATTCAAACATTGTAAGCCAGTTGTCCAGGTGGATGGGACTCACTTGTACGAAAAGTATAAGGGCTGTTTGTTAGTGGCAGTGTTACAAGATGGTAACAACAATATTGTCCCAATTGCATTTGCTATTATAGAGGGAGAGACTTCTGATGCGTGACACTTTTTTCTTAATAACCTGCGACAACATGTTATGACTCGGGATGGTGTGGGCTTCATATCCGACCGACACGAATCCATCAATGCAGCTGTGGCTCGCTGATAAACCACTATTTTATGGTTTATCTTGTGCTCAATTGAGTGGTTTTTATCTACTCTTTGCCCACTTATTCATACTATTTGCATGGTTTTACATTTGCCTTCCTAATTATGTGCTATGATTGAAAACATGCTTCTTTGGCCTTTATATTGCTAATATTAATCCTCTCTTATCACCATTAGATGCCTTGATATGTGTGTTAAGTGATTTCAGAGATTACAGGGAAAGAATGGCTCAGAGGATAGAAAGGAAGCATGCAAAAGTGGAAGGAATACAAGAAGTTGGAGAAACTGCTAAGCTGTCCAGCCTGACCTCTTCGCACTCAAACGACTATAACTTTATCTACAGAGGTCCAAACGATGCGGTTCTAGTTGCGTTAGAAAGCTAACGTTCGGGGCTTCGATTTGATATATAATATGCCATAGTTTCCCTGACGATAGGTGACGCGACCGCGTGCTCCATGCGGCCGCATCGCAGTGACAAAAATCAGCGTGTTTGAATTCGCAACCAGCGAATTCTGGGCTGTTTCTGACCCAGTTTGCGGCCCAGAAAACACAGATTAGAGGCTATAAAGTGGGAGAATGCATCCATTCATCAACATGCTCTCATATTTACAATTTTAATATTTAGATGTAGTTTTTAGAGAGAGAGGTTCTCTCCTCTCTCTTAGGATTAGGATTTAGGATTTCTCTTAGTTTTAGGAGCGACTCTCAATCACAGGTTCTTTATTTTTATTTATTTTTTCAATTTAATTTATGAACTCTTCCATGTTACATATAATTTTCTTAATTAATGTTATTTGAGGTATTTCAGATTTAAGATTGCTTTGCTCTGTTTAAGATTGCTTTCAATTTAATTTAGATATTTTTTTCTCCCTTTTTGGATTTGGTCAAGTGATTGGTAATACTTGAGTTATCAAACTCAGCAAGTGATTGAAATTGGTAGATTCTGCTTGAGCTAGGATTACTCTAAGGCTAGTCTCTCCACAGGAGTTGACTAGGACTTGAGAATCAAGCCAATCAGTCCACCCAACCTTCCTTTGCTTAGTAAAGGCTGACCAAGTGGGATTAAAACCCAATTCTCTTCACACCTGATAAGGATAACTAGGATAGGACCTCCAAGTTCTCATACCTTGCCAAGAGTTTATTTTACAGTTATTTATTTATTTTTATTGCTTTGAAAATATACCTGTGCCCATTGCCCAAACTTCAAAACCCCAATTTACAAACTCATAACCAATAATAAGAACATACTTCCCTGCAATTCCTTGAGAAGACGACCCGAGGTTTAAATACTCGGTTATCAATTTTAAAGGAGTTTGTTACTTGTGACAACCAAAAACGTTTGTACGAAGGGATTTTTGTTGGTTTAGAGACTATATCTACAACACGACTGTTTTTATGACATTCTTTACTGGCAAAAATTCTAACGTCAAAATGGCGCCGTTGCCGGGGAATTGCAAACGTGTGCCTTATTATTGGTTATTGTAAATATTTTATTTTTGCTTGTTTATTTGTTTTTATTTTTGTTTTTATTTTTGCTTTTTCTTAAGTTAAGAGGTTATTGGTTTTTATTTTAAAATTTTTATTTTATCTTATCTTATTTCAAAAATCAAATTTCAAAATTTAAATTTTAAAATTTTCAAAATTCAAATTTAAAAATTTTCAAATTTCAAATTTCAAATATTCAAATTTCAAAAATTTAAAATTCAAATTTCAAAATTTCAAATTTCAAAATTTAAAATTCAAATTTCAAAATTTAATTTTCAAATTTTAAAATTTAAATAACCTTTTAATTTAAAATTGTTTTTATTTTCATTTTTAATTTTTATTTGCTACTATGAACTTTCACCCCTTTGGCTATGAGTCTAGTTACAATTATGTTGCAGGAAGAAGAAATTACAATGAGAACAGGCATCAAGGTTGGAACAATCAAAGATGGGAGGAGCCACAAGGATTTGATCAACCCTCATGGCATCAACCACCTCCAATGGACTATCAACAACCACCACCATATGCCTATAAATCCTCTCCTCAACATGACTTTGGACCACCATACTCACAAGCCCCTTTTCACCATTCACCTCCATATGACCCTAACCCACATCCACCATACCAACCACCCTATGAACTAAATGAACCCTCCTATGCACCCCAAACCTCCATGGAGAAAGCACTTGCCGATCTAAACTCTACTATACAAGCTCTCTTCGCCCAAATCAGACCACCAAATACCTTCAACAATCAACCCTCAAGCTCTAGTACACTTCCTTGTCAACCACAGAATGATCTCTCCATCCCATCATCACCATCCATGGAAGAGCACCCACATCCATCAATCCAAGAGCAACATGATCTCAATGATGCTATTGACATGAAACAAGAGAGAAGGGATCATCTTCGCGAATCCATACTTCATAAGGAGCTAGAGGAGGCCCTAAAGGTGAAGGTAGTAAAAACCCTTGGAGTCAAAGGAGTGGTTGAAGAATTAGTGAAGGAAGAATCAAGGGATCATCTCAAGGAAGCAGCGGATCGATTTTATGCAACTCTATATCAACTAAATCAAGCGATAAGTCAATTAGGTTCCCGACGCTCGGACACTCAAAGTGCTCCCATGGCTTCATGTGGGCAATCTAATGAAGAACGTAGCATGAAGGAGATATTAGAAACTCCAGTAGACAGTACGGAGCATGACTTTGTACTGGAACAAGAGGAGGAAGCTGTAATTATCGAAGAAGAAGAAGTGGTTGCAGACTTAGGAGATGCAGAACCTCCATGGGGAAGTCCAGTCATAGAATCCCCTTTCAAAACGTTTGAAATTGATGCTGAGGAGGGTGTACAACCTCCAAGGCATATCACAGTTGAAGACTTGGAAGAGGTTGATCAAGAGATGGAGATTCAAGAAGAAGAAGCACAACCTCCCATGCCCTTGGAAAGCAATGAAGAGGTGATTGAATTGGAAGAAAGCTACCAAGAGGAAGAGGTTGAAATTGAAGAAGCTTGCAAAGAGGTGGTAATTATCAGAGAAGAGCACAAGGGAGTGGAGCTTACAATTTCATTAAAAACACCTCCCCCTAAGTTGCCACCATCCTTCACAATATTCAAGTGGGTAAAATTCATATCCCTTAGCTTTCTAATTCCACTTGAATATGGGCTACTGGAGACGGATGGTCAACTTAGAGCTCTTTGTGGTATTAAGAGTAAGAAAAAGATGGTCAGTAGTAAGAATTGTCTTGCAAGGTTCATTATGGTTGGAAGCTTTAAATTTAAACGCAAAGGTTGGTATAGAGCTCAATTGAATGGGTCTAGGAAGCTGTTTGATAGCTGCAGTGAGAATTCAAATTACTTATCACCCGGCTGGAAAAATACAAATCTCGACAAGGATGGGTGTAAAAGCAAGATTTGGGATCCTGGAATCTGCTCTGACACTTGTTACCCCGGGAGCCTAAAAATCTGTTTGAAGCTTCTTAAGGGCTTTACCTGCTTAGTTTGGGATCCCGGAGGCTATTGAAATTACAAACATTGGTGGAGATTCCTGGATGAATTCAAGCACAAGCCACCATAACAGGAAGCTCACCAAATGTCCAACTTAAGGACTTTAACTAAAAGTGCTAGGTGAGAAACAACCCACCATGGTATGATCGTTCCTTTTTCATTTTTATTTAGTTTTATTTGTTTTTGAATTTTATTTTATTTTATTATATTGAACCTGGAGTTTTGCATCACATTCATATTAACACTGCATTCTGCATTTTTTCAGATTTAAAAAAAAAAAAACAAAACACGCACGCGACGTGGCAGCGTCGTTGACGCGTCCGCGTCACTAGTGCTTTGGGGAGAAAAGAATTGAACAGAAAGTCACGCGAGAGCGTGGCTGGAGGCGCGCCTTTAGCCTAATTTGACCCCACGCGACCGCGTCATATGGGAATAATGGCCTCCCACGCGACCGCGTGCCCCACGCGGCCGCGTGACCAGGATTTCGACGTAATAATGGTGCATAGCCGAAAGTTGTGCTAGAGTGGTGCTGGACTGGCGCTGGACGCGCAGTTCATCTCACGCGACCGCGTGCCCCACGCGGCCGCGTCACATCCTACTAAGTGGCCACTCGCGCGATCGCATGCCCCATGCGATCGCGTCACCCAATATTTGGCAACTAATGATTTTGAACAGAGAGTTGTGCGAGTGCGAGGCTGTCCTCGCGCCAGTAGCATAAAACGGGTCACGCGACCGCGTGACCAACGCGACCGCGTGCCCCACGCGTCCGCGTCGCTTGCGCCGCACAGCCTATCTAGATCAGCCAATTATCTTATCTTTTCTTCCCCAATCCTAATCTCTTCTATCTTTTCTTCTTTCTTCTTTCTTTCTTACTTTATTCCTTTCCCTTCTCATTCTTCTTATCTTTTATTTTATTTTACTTAATTTATTTGAATATTTCATTCATTGCATTTTAATTTAGTGCATATTTTTATTTTCCTTTCTAAATTTATTATTTTTTTTCTTCTTTGGTGTTAAATTTTCTTATTTCACTGTTGCATGTTCTCTTGAATTATTTTGGGTGCTTAGTGACTTGTTTTTATTCTGGTTAGGTAATATTATTTATATCAATGTCAATCTTTCATACCTGTATTACTTTTACATTGACATGAATTTATATTATCTCTCCTTACCCACACTCTCTTCCCTATTGTTGCAACTTTTTGCATTCTTGATTTGCCATGTACTTCTTCTATTTTCTCACTTGCATGTTGTAGCTACCATGTAATTGGGACCCTTTTCATTTGGCATTAACCCAACCATACTTCATTGATTTTCTTATCTCTATTATTGGGTTACCTTTCTTCCCTTTTTCTTTCAGGATGGCCACCAGAAAGAGAATCGGAAGACGTTTACATGGGGAGACAAACAAGTCCATCAGCACATTTCTTGATGACAAAAGCATCAGTTGGAACAACCCGTCCACCTGCACATCTTAGCATGCACCGAGGATGGTGCAATCTTTAAGTGTGGGGAGGTCGATACCGATCTCCATGGGTTAGTATTTTCTTTTCAAACACCAATATTTTATTTTCCTTGTTAGTTGTTGCATTTGCATATTTGATTGCATGATTATTTGATTTTGTGCATATTTTACCACTTGGTTGAAGTAATATTTTCTTTTTCAAGAAACCTTTTAAGAGCATTTCACTAATTTGAAAAAAAAAATTAATGTTACACTTGTTTGAAGAGATATTATACTGGAACATGGTTTAGAGCTCGAACACACAAAACCTGTGAGATTTTGAGCCTATTTGAATTGGTTGCATTTTTCAACCAATATTTTATTTTTGATGTGTGTTTTTCTCTCTAAAATTGTGATCTTTGTCTTGCTTAATTCTATATTTCCATGGTTTGATGTATGCATACACTTACATGATTGAGGCCTTTGTTTCACTGAGCTTACATACCCATATGGCCTTAACCTTTTCATTATCCATTGCAAACCAATTTTGAGCCTATTATACCCCTTTGTTCTTTACTTTAGCACATCATTAACTCTAAGCGGAAAACAGTAATGTCCTTAATTTGAATCCTTGGTTAGCTTAGACTAGTGAGAGTGCTCATGAATTAAGTATGGGAAAAGTTGAATTTGGAAACATTTGGTTTGAGAATTGAGTATGTTAGAATTTTCTGAAAATGTGAAAAAAAAAATGTTTAGGACATGATTCATGCATTCAATAATTTAATCATATGCATTGAGAAAAACAAAGAAAATAAAAATATAATATTAAAAAAAAAGAAGAAGAAGAGAGAAAAACAAAAGAAAAAAAAAAGAGCAAATAAATAAAAGGGGACAAAATGCCCCAAAGTAAATGGTGAAAGCAATGCATATGTACTGTACTTGAAATTAGAATGCATGAATATGTGGAAAACATGGCTAATGGATAGTTAGATGTTGTATTATGATTACATGGATTGTCTAAAGTTAGGTGAAAAGTTTAAGTTAATTAAGGATTCAAATTTTAGTCCACTTGGCCAAATACAATCCTACCTTGACCCTAACCCCATTACAACCCTTAAAAGACCTCTTGATTTGTGTATTTATGCATTAAATTTATGTTGATTGTTAGATGAAGAGCAAGCCTTAGAAAGCAAGTTAGTAGAGAATTGAGAGAATCGAACCTAAAACACTTGAGTGATTAGAGTGTATACACTACCAGTGAGGGTTCGATGCTCAATCCCTTGTTCCCTGCTTCATGAGCTATTTTCTTCTTGCAAGTCTATTTGTACTTCATTTTCATGATTTGAATTAGTGAAATCCAGTTCATATTTCCTCTTGAAAGATTTGTTTACTTTTAACTAAGTAGGTGGAAACATTCTGCATGTAGTTACATTCATAGGTTGCATTTCATACATTCTTCATTCTTTATAGCTTCTCTTGAGCTTAGCATGAAGACATGCTATTGTTTAAGTGTGGGGAGGTTGATAAACCACTATTTTATGGTTTATCTTGTGCTCAATTGAGTGGTTTTTATCTACTCTTTGCCCACTTATTCATACTATTTGCATGGTTTTACATTTGCCTTCCTAATTATGTGCTATGATTAAAAATATGCTTCTTTGGCCTTTATATTGCTAATATTAATCCTCTCTTATCACCATTAGATGCCTTGATATGTGTGTTAAGTGATTTCAGAGATTACAGGGCAAGAATGACTCAGAGGATAGAAAGGAAGCATGCAAAAGTGGAAGGAATACAAGAAGTTGGAGAAACTGCTAAGCTGTCCAGCCTGACCTCTTCGCACTCAAACAGCTATAACGTTAGCTACAGAGGTCCAAACAACACAGTTCCAGTTGCGCTGGAAAGCTAACGTCCGGGGCTTCGATTTGATATATAATATGCCATAGTTTTCCTGACGTTAGGCGACGCGACCGCGTGCTCCATGCGGCCGCATCGCAGTGACGAAAATCAGCGTGTTTGAATTCACAACCAGCGAATTCTGGGCTGTTTCTGACCCAGTTTGCGGCCCAGAAAACACAGATTAGAGGCTATAAAATGGAGAAACGCATCCATTCATCAACATGCTATCATATTTACAATTTTAAGATTTAGATGTAGTTTTTAGAGAGAGAGGTTCTCTCCTCTCTCTTAGGATTAGGATTTAGGATTTCTCTTAGTTTTAGGAGCGACTCTCAATCACATGTTTTTTATTTTTATTTATTTTTTCAATTTAATTTATGAACTCTTCCATGTTACATATAATTTTCTTAATTAATGTTATTTGAGGTATTTCAGATTTAAGATTGCTTTGCTCTGTTTAAGATTGCTTTCAATTTAATTTAGATATTTTTTCTCCCTTTTTGGCTTTGGTCAAGTGATTGGTAATACTTGAATTATCAAACTCAGCAAGTGATTGAAATTGGCAGATTTTGCTTGAGCTAGGATTGCTCTAAGGCTAGTCTCTCCACAGGAGTTGACTAGGACTTGAGAATCAAGCCAATCAGTCCACTCAACCTTCCTTTGCTTAGTAAAGGCTGACCAAGTGGGATTAAAACCCAATTCTCTTCGCACCTGATAAGGATAACTAAGATAGGACCTTCAAGTTCTCATACCTTGCCAAGAGTTTATTTTACAGTTATTTATTTATTTTTATTGCTTTGAAAATATACCTGTGCCCATTGCCCAAACTTCAAAACCCCAATTTACAAACTCATAACCAATAATAAGAACATACTTCCCTGCAATTCCTTGAGAAGACGACCCGAGGTTTAAATACTCGGTTATCAATTTTAAAGGGGTTTGTTACTTGTGACAACCAAAAACGTTTGTATGAAGAGATTTTTGTTGGTTTAGAGACTATATCTACAACGCGACTGTTTTTATGACATTCTTTACTGGCAAAAATCCTAACGTCACTCGCAGTAACGGAGCATGGTCGCCTCCCAGGCCTTTCCATATGTTTTGCATAAGGCATATAGAGTCGAATTTCTTGAGAAAATTCAAGGCACCGTACCTGCAAAAACTTGTCGTCAATATAGGTAACATTGAGTAATTCGAAATTTGTTATCAAGAGAGATACCTTCAATAAGTGTTTGTTAACCCAGTTTCCCTTTTTTTTTGTTATTATGCAGGATATTCGAGGATGGTCCGCGAGTACGAAGTGCGCTACCAGTGGTTACGAGAACGGGGCGAGGCTTACACTAACTGGTTAAACCGAATCCCCCGTGAACAGTATGCGTTAGCATTTGATGGTGGCTACCGATGGGGTCACATGATGACGAACTTAGTAGAATGCATCAACTCAGTCTTGAAGGGTGCATGCAATCTCCCCATCACTGCACTTGTCAAAGCAACATTCTACAGGCTTAATGAGTTGTTCACCCGAAAAAGATCGGAAGCGGAGGCTTGGATTAATGCTGGTCATATATTTTCTGAGCTTGTGACCTCAAAATTGCATGCAAACCAACTCGCATCAGGGAACATCCAGCTTAATTGCTTCGACAGGCAGAATGAGGTATTTGATGTGCGTGAGATGCCAAGTGGGTTGGAGTATGCCGTCGACCTTCGTCAACACCGATGTGACTGTGGTGAGTTCCAGGTGGATCGGATTCCGTGTCGACATGTGTTTGCATGTTGTGCAAATCAACGACTGGACTGGCAAGTGTACGTGCATGATGTGTATAAGATGAACCAAGTTCGACGGGTTTACCGAGCCAGGTTTAGGCCACTGGGGAATCCCACTACATGGCTTGCATACAACGGGCCTCGATTTGTACCAAATCCGTACCTCAGGCGCGTTGCCAAAGGTCGCCCCAGGATGACGCGCTTCTTGAATGAGATGGACACGCGAATGCTGTGTCGTCCACGGCGATGTAGGCTATGTGGGGCTGAGGGACACAGTTGTAGTAGATGTCGTCAGTCAGTTGGTGCTAGTGCCGGAGATAATGCTCAGTAGAGTCTTCAATATTATGGTATTTGAAACTTTGTAGCTTATATGAATCTATCTATGGTGTACGCATCTATAGAATTTTATGAAGCTATCTATGATGAACCCTTGTAACTTCTTTGAATCTATCCTATGGCAAATGTGAGTTTAGAATTATATATCAATCAACTCTATTTCAATTAATGCTCAGTTAGAATTCATACAGACAAAATTGAGCTGGTAAATAGCCAATATTAACCTAAAAACTTGATGTGTAGCCAGTGAAATATAATTAAGTTAATTCATACATAGTCAATATTAACCTAAAAACTTGATACATAGGTAGTGAAATATTACTAACTTAATTCATACATAGCCAATATTAACCTGAAAACTTGATACATAGTAAGTGCAATATAGTTAAGCTAACTCTTACATAGAAAAGCGAAAACTGACTCATAAAACATGTAAACTACACAACATCTACTTTCTCATTGACCACTTTACATCTTTCACAAAATTCTTGCATTTCTTGGCGGCCTTTTTGAACACGGATGGAGTGAATCGATTAGCACTACGCCGAGGTGGATCAACCCTAAGATTGTACCCTTTTCTTGTTTCATCTGGAGTGCGTGCCTCACCTGCATAGAACTTAATTAGACAGTCCATCTTAACATGATTATATTTACATCAACTGAGGAAACATGTATATAATATAAGCAACACAATAGAGATACCACACATGAACAGAGTATAATCAAGTGACCAAACAAATAAAGCAAAAGTAGGACCTCCGTCATCACCGTCATCAGGTGCATCATTACGGGATTCTTCATCCTCGTCCATTTCCTCATCCTCATCCTCATCTTCATCGTCATCCTCATCATTTGGTTCATCTACTAAATACTCATCAGTCTCTTTCTCAAGTGTGTTGGCATTTTCTTCAATCAGAGTCATCGAAACCCGGTTAGGGTCTTGAGTATTTAAAACTCCTCGAACAGCATCACTCCTACTAGATTCACCAGATACCAACCCTCCAGAAGCACATGACGAAGTCCGGTACCTAATCCTTGCGTCCAACGAATACCTACCTACCATGATGTCAGGCTGATAGCCATATTGTGACTGCCCTGCATCTCCAGTCATGATGTCGGGCTGATGGCCATATTGTGATTGGCCTGCATCTGCAGCCATGAACCCAAGCAACTGGCTAAAAGAACTACCATCTTCTGAGTCAAACTGTGGCACACTCCAATACTGCTGATGTATCAGGTATGATGAGGTAAAATGTGTTTGTGGTACATACTGGCTTGACCACTGAGGTTGTTCCTGTGAAGCTGGAGGCGGAGGTGGAGGCGGAGGTGGAGGTTGCTGCTCTTGTGGCTCCTCGTCCTCAGCCTCTTCATTCTCTTGGACCACATCATCCATATCCTCATCACCCTCGACATTCTCTTGAACCACAAGATCGGACAAGTTCAAATGACGGCCATATTTTGTACGATGCTAGTGCATATAAATATCTAACGGATGCTGTGGACCATCAAGCTCAGTCAGAATGTGATTATACCTGTTCGTCCATTGCATCACCCAAAATGAATGACTCGTGTCTGTTGCCCAATTAAGATTCTTAGGACAGTCAAGACTTCACCGTGTGCCTTGTCTAGATTCCGTTCCTGATGAGGAACTCCCTGCATGAAACCAAACTGTCGCCTAAACCGATCGGTTGCATGCCACTCAATACATTCAAAAGAGACCAAAGGCACCGTCGTACTCCACACAACCGAGTGCATGTAGATGTCTGCAGGAATTACGTCAGGATCCACGTGATCCACAGCATAAGCAACCCACACAAACTGTGAAATATAGAAGACATTGCTAATTACAATCGGAATAACGATAACACTGCAAACACCGATTCCAAATAATTCTTTAATGCAAATATACCTGGCCTTCCTGCAGATCATCGAAAGCCTTCCTAAAGTGAGCAAGTTTTGTAAACCTAAAGCGTTGGTCTCCACGCTCCCAGTTATGCCACCTAATATTGCTTACATCATTAACAGAACTGCATTCTAAATATGAAGATACGGAGTAAATATAATATAATGTTAGCTATTTGCAAGCGGAAAACTACGGGGTTCCCTAGGAACTGGTGCTAGAAATGGTAGGCGCATAAAGGCCCAAACGATCAGCAGTGTTAGCGAACCGTCAATCTCCTTACAGTCATAACGAGATGCCCTGTACAACGCCCTGTACAGATGTGCCAGACAAGCCGAACCCCAACTGAACTGTACAATACTGCGAAATTCACGAAGTAACGGCAGAAACTTCCAGTGGACAGACGCCCCAGACTTGTCACCTAACAATATCGTACCAAGCAGTAACATAATGTGACACTTCACATACCTCTGTTTACTTTCTTCATTATCCAACTGTAACTGTAACCTTTCTTTTAGATCCCGTAGCCACGTAAGCTTTATACCGCTTCCTCTACATTATGCCTTTCTCAGTGCATCCCCAAATTGATGCAGACACTCCGCCTCTAATGCCTCAACACTGCTGATAGTCATCCTTGTGACTGGAAGACCGTCCGTCGAAAGATCAAGAATCATAGCCATATCTTCGAGTGTCACAACACATTCACCAATCGGAAGGTGAAAGGTATGTGTGTCCAGATGTCACCTTTCTACTAAAGCATTTACGAGTGCTTTTTGACATTGTACTATTCCAATTTGAGATGCATGATAGAAGCCAGTAAATCGTAAATGTTCCTCCACCCTATCATCGTATTGATCCGGAGGGAGAGGGTGATTACACTTCAACATCCTTAAACTCTACAAAAAAAAATTATTAATCAAACTATGAACAATTTATAATTTACTACTAAAATATAATAATAAAAACTAGAACAACTAATATTATCAACAAATAATTACTACCAAATACAACATTATACTTAGCTCAATTAAAAACGTAACGGTAAACAATTAATTATTATCAAATCCCAAATACAATGTATTATTATTTTTTACCTAGTCTTAATTATTGATTTTAATCAGCAACATTAATCCAAAAATATTACAATAAATTATAAACATATTCCTTTCACTAATCTATCATATTAGTCTAACTCAAACATTATCATTGGATTAAATTTCTAACTATCATTTAACTATAAGACCTTAAATTTCAATAATAATAATAATAATAATAATAATAATAAAGTCACTGTATATATGTATGTTTTCTAACTGGATCTAACAAGAACAATTATAATGTAACTAAATTTCTAACAACACCAAATAAATCTGAATTAATATTAACAATAGTATTAACAATCATCATAATAATAACACTAATAATAACATTCTCAGTTCACGTTGAGCTACTACGTTACAGCAACAACACCCATTATAACTCTCAAATATTGATAATAATAAAAATGAAAATAATAACAATAAAAATAATAATATCACTGATGTTCTTAACTTTGGCTCTTAATAACAACATTTATAATTAAATTTTTGATAATACTAATTAAACTTTTCAAATATTTAAAAAAAAATAAAAAAACTTACATAATCAGGATGGCTGAGATATCTAGTAATATGAAGTTCAGGATGATCAATATCTTTAGATTTTAGTTTCCTTGACATTATAATTTTTTTTCACTAATTTTGAGAAGAAGAAGAAGACTTAGATGAAGGAGGAGATGAAGGAATGGTTGCTGCTGAAAAAGGATGAAGCTCATTTCGGAGGGTGAGTATACATGCAGGGGGTTTTACTGGGGTTAGGGGCCACCGTTGTAGGGAGCAAGGTCGAGTCGACACGTGGCGGGGGGGGGGGGAAGAATTCGGACCCTCCGATCTCTGAATATAATGCAGACCGTTCGATTTGTTCATTGCTTTTCGGACCGTCCAATTTGTTGTTTGCTGACACCACAACCAGGTAATGCTCACACACACTCCATAACGCCGTTGTACTCCAATCCCCTTCCATAATAAAATTAAAAACCGACTTTTTATTAGGACACTTATCTAAATTTTCATATACATCCCTAATAACAACCAACTTTTTATTAGGACCATTATCTAAATTTATGTGTGTGCTTGCTTGATGTATTGTTTACTTTTTGCATTTAATGTAATTTCATAAAAATAAGAAGATATAAAAGTTTCTCTTACACACACCCACATACATATATATGGTACAAGATGTAGATTCTTTTAATTCATTTATAGTTTAAATAAGTTTTTTTTTTTACCTAAGATAACATTTAAAAGAGAAAATGAGACTAAGAGACCAATTGAAAAATAGAAACTAAAAGACTGAAACTTATTAAATCTTTATATTATGTTTGATGTATAGTGAATATGACTGAGTTATGTTTTAATATTTTATTTTGTTTAAAATAAAAAACTAAAATAAATAAAATAACTAAATTATCCTTCCTTATTAAAATAAAAAATACAAAAACTCTAACCTTATACTGTTGTCACCCGTTTCTCGTTTGTTAAGAACAAATTTAAAGTATAACAAAAAATAAAACCAAAAACAAATATAATGTAGCACCAAAAAAATTTAAAATTAAATATTTAGAACAACACCAAAATAATTAGAACCAAGAACAAATTTATATTAGAATAAAAAAATCAAATAAAAAATGAAAGAATAGAACACATCAGAACCATTCAAGATGTAGAAAAAATTAACTGAGGCTCCATTCTAGTTTCTGATGCAAAGGACGGCAGAGACGGAGAGTGTAGGGAAGACGACACGGAATGACGACTACGCAGACAAAAACGACGTTTGTGCAGATGGAGGCAACGATTGTGCGAACGGAGACAACAATTGTGCAGACAATGATAATGACTACACAGAGGAAAATGACTGGATGGAGCTTTGAGGAGAGTGAGGGAGAGGAAATTGATGATTGAAACTTGACACTAATGCATCCACAGCCCTTAGCATCGACCTCACACTGCATCACCACCATTTAATCCGATCGTAGTGCCGCTGAGCGTGTCAGAACTGCCTCGATCTCCTCCATGAGATGACGCCGTCGCCATCACGGTTGATGAGGCTGAAGGCCTGGGAGAGCTCGATAAAGCAGTCTTTGAAAGAATGAGGGAGGACACTAGTAGGCGTGAGTAGATGAGGGTAAACTTGGAATTAATAAATTAGAATGAGGGTATTTTGGGCAGAAATTGTTATTTAAATTTCAGTCCCTGTCCCAAAAATTTCAATCTCCCTTGTCTTCACTTTTTGGAGGTACTGAAATTTTGTGTTATGGGACTGAAATTTTTATTCCAGTGTTAGACCAACAAACATGATACTGAGTCCTAGTCCCCCAGTCTTAATACCTCAAAACAAACGATACCTAAAAGTATCTTCTTTTGGTTTTGATCTCTAAAATTTTTTATTTGTTTTGATTAGTAAACTTCGCTTTTGGATCAATAACTTCCAGCCTGTCCTTTCTTTGGTTCTCTACTAGGGCTAACACCTAACAAGTACTTGGAGTGTAGTGAAAAGATCCCTATCTCACCAATCGTGCATAAGTCTGTGTCTTACTAATCATGAACGTGTCCGTCACCTTTAGATTGGGCATAGTGCCCTTTTGTCCAACAAAGCGGGAATGTCACCTAGTGGAAGAATAAAGAAGATTATTGGAAGGACTAAAATAGAACCATCAACATCAACTATAAAAATAGAAGATCCACAAGAACAAACAAGATTAGACAAAGAAGAGGAAACTTTGGTGGTCTATGATGAAGGAGACATAGCAAAAGGGATACAAAAGTGTGCATACAATATAGTAGTAAGAATAATCACAGAAAAAACAATCAATCCAAGATGGATATATAGTGCAATGTATAATATTTGGAAAAACCAGAAGAATTTCAAGTGAAGAAGATCCAAAACAAGCTCTACTAGTTCTTTTTTCAGAAGAAAATAGAAATGAAGAGAGTTTAAAAGGCAATACATGGATCTTTAGAAACTCATGGTTGGTTTTAAAGAAATGGGAGAGAAACACCAATCCAATTGATATGGATTTTTCCATGGCTGAAGTGAATGTTCAGATTTGGAACTTGTTAAGATCTTTAAAAACCAAAGCTTGATGTAGTAGTTGGAAAATTCATGGAGTGCAGTGTCCATGAAGGAGGAAATGGGCAAGGACAATTTATCAAGGCAAAAGTGAAGATGAAAATAGACCAACCCATAAAAATAAGGGATAAACATTAGGAGTACAACATATGGAATAACATGGGTGGATATTGTAACATCCTACCACACAGAGCTTCACGCTTAAGTCGTAAAACAGAGGTGGTGTGGTATTATGACCTCTAAAATAAAATATATACTTATAATAATTGAAAGAATATAATATATGAGGAGCCTTGAAAGATAGGTAAAGTAAAATCGTAAAATTAAAAGCGCAACGCTCAAGAATAACGTTTACTTGTGTACAAAGAAAGCATAAGCAAGCGCGCACACACACACACACACACACACACACACACACACACACACACATATACAAAGAGATTAGAAGGTCAAGGGTACAAAATAATCAAATTCCGAACTCAACCTGTGAAGCTAAGGCTGGCCGGAGAATGACTTATATACATACATACATATAAAGTCCATAACCCAAAATACACAAAAGGAAACCTTAGTTCTCCATAAACCTCTATGAGGTACAAAAGTAAAACAAGTTTATAAGGAGAGTTCTATATACATGGATATATCTAACAGACCAAAACGTAATATCCCAAAAGCCCCACTTCGCTGCAGAGAATTCCAGACGCCTAGTGAGGTGTCTCTCGACCTGTATCTAAAAAACACAAATATCTGTATGGAATGAGAACTGGGGGTTCTCAGCATGGTAATGGTGCCACATACATAAGATATAACTATAAGGTCCCGGGAAAGCCAAAGGCAATCCTAGAACTTTGACACTTAGATTATAAACTTAAAGAATTAAAACGGAAAACCATAAACAAGGGTGGTTCTCTAAGGTTCCTAAACTTAACTAGAACTCTACCCCAACCCTCCATCATCTACTTTCCTCCAAAACCTCCAACTCCGGTAGAACCACACAGACAAGCAAGCAGACCATGACAAATACAATTAGAATACAAGTAATGCAGATAGAACGTATAACAATTAAGCATATTAAATTCACATAGTCATTCCCAATTAAAGCACAAGCAAGCAATTCAAACATATGCATATGATGCACGCCTGTCCTATGGCTGATGAGTCTCATCTGTCGGTTATCAAGCCAACCCGACATGTCCGGCTGCTAAACCCTGGATAGTCCATCGATGCGCATCCCTAAGAGTCTATGCATAACTTTTTCTCATTCATATATGAATTCTTCTCATTAGGAGAACTTTCCCGGGAATTTATAAGTGTCCGATCACCCTTGTAACGAAGGGTCAACAGAGTATCGAGTCTCAACATGGAGCACGTGGTGGCAAGCCACTGCTCTTTACCAAGAGAAACTCGTATCTCAGATAAAAGAATTGCATAAGCCACATTATCATTCATTATAGCCATAAACATCACTGATACATCATATCTCTGCACTTCTCATACATAATTCATCATATTTCAAGCTTACTTCACCTCCAAGTTACCACCCCCTTCCTAACTTCACCTCATCACTAAGTATATGATGAGCGGATATTTTATACGCTTTTTGGCATCATTTTCAAAGAGTTTTTAGTATGTTTTGTTTAGTTTTTATTAAGTTTTTATAGGTTTTAGTGTTAAATTCACAATTTTGGATTCTACTTTGAGTTTGTGTGTTTTTGTACAATTTCAGCTAATTTCTGGCTAAAATTGAGGAGTTGGAGCAAAAGTCTGATTCAGAGACAGAGAAAGCACTGTAGATGTTGTCCGGATCTGATCTCTTTGCACTTGGAAGAGCTTTTCTAGAGCTACAGAAGGCCCAAAATTGGCATTCAACGCCAGCCTCCTGCCCCCTTTCTGGCGTCCAGCGCCCAAGTAGCAGAACCTAGCGTCCAAACGCCCAAAGAGGACCCCCTAGCCAGCGTTCAACACCCTAGAGGCCTCATAGCACATGGATCTCATCAAAGCTCAGCCCAAACACTCACTAAGTGGGCGCTAGAAGTAGATTTTAGCACTAAAAAGACTATTTTACCCTTACTAGTCATTTGTTTAGTATTTAAGGGATTAGATTCATGTTTTTCAAAACACTTTTTACCATCATTCAGCATATTTTCGAATTCATCATTGTATTTTTCTTTTAGTATGATTTTCTAAACCTCCTAGGTTAAGGGGAGGAGCCCTGCTGAGTCCTATGAATTAATAAAAGTATTATTGTTTCTCTTCGATCTGTGTTTGATTAATTCTAAGATGTATATTCGATCTTCAACATGATGAATAGGATGATCAGTGACAATCAGCACCGTTCATTATACTAAGACAAACGTTCCTGACAAACACCCGTGTCTACTTGGGTTCGTGTGAATACTTCAGTGGAAAGCATCGAACCACCAGCTTGATTATACATCTCTCAGACGGCGAATCCACGACTTCGTTGGGGACTTCTCGAGACACCAGTTCAACCAATTTCCGGGGAGATTAGGGTCGCTGTGGTAGAGGCTAGAATCCAAAGATACAGTGATGAGCGGATAATTTATACGCTTTTTGGCATTATTTTTAGTATGTTTTCAGTAGATTTTAGTTAGTTTTTATTATATTTTTATTAGTTTTTATTTAAAATTCACATTTCTGGGCTCTACCATGAGTTTGTGTATTTTTCTATGATTTCAGGTATTTTCTGGCTGAAATTGAGGGACTTGAGCAAAAATCTGATTCAGAGGCTGAAAAAGGACTGCAGATGCTGTTGGATTCTGACCTCTCTGCACTCGAAGTGGATTTTCTGGAGCTACAGAAGCCCAATTGGCACGCTCTCAATTGTGTTGGAAAGTAGACATCCTGGGCTTTCCAGAAATATTTAATAGTCTATACTTTTCCCAAGATTTGATGGCCCAAATCGGCGTTTCAAGTCAGCTTAAGAATTCTGGCGTTTAACGCCAGAACTGGCATAAAAGCTGGAGTTAAACCCCCAAACTGGCACAAAAACTGGCGTTTAACTCCAAGAAAAGTATCTACACATGAAAGCTTTAATGCTCAGCCCAATCACACACCAAGTGGGCCCCGGAAGTGGATTTTTACACTAAACACCCTAGCTTACTCATTTTCTGTAACCCCAGGTCACTAGTTTACTATAAAAACTACTTTTAGTAATTCATCTTGTACCTCATGAAATTCTACACATTTCATATTGTATCTTCTACAGCATGAGTCTCTAAACCCCATTGTTGGGGGTGAGGAGCTCTGCTGTGTTTCGATGAATTAATGCAATTACTACTGTTTTCCATTCTATCACGCTTGCTTCTATTCTAAGATATTCATTCGTACTTCAACCTGATGAATGTGATGATCCGTGACAATTCTCATCATTCTCACTTATGAACGCGTGCCTGACAACCACTTCCATTCTACACGCAATCAAGCTTGAATGTGTATCTCTTGGGTTTCTAATCTAAGATTAGAACCTTCGTGGTATAGGCTAGAATTATTGACAGCCATTCCTAAGGTCCGAAAAGTCTAAACCTTGTCTGTGGTATTCCGAGTAGGATCTGGGAAGGGATGACTGTGACGAGCTTCAAACTCGCGAGTGTTGGGCGTGTGACAGACGCAAAAGGATCAATGGATCCTATTCCAGCATGATCGAGAACTGACAGATGATTAGCCGTGCGGTGACAGCGCATTTGGAATATTTTCACTGAGAGGACGGGAAGTAGCCATTGACAACGGTGATGCCCAACATAAAGCTTGCCATGGAAGGAGCCTTGCGTGTGTGAAGAAGAAGATAGTAGGAAAGCAGAGATTCAGGGGACAGAGCATCTCTAAAACCTCAACCTGTTCTTCATTACTTCATAACAAGTATTTATTCATGTTCTTTTACTTTTTACAATTAAATCTGAGAATTATTGATATCCTGACTAAGAGTTACAAGATAACCATAGCTTGCTTCAAGCTGACAATCTCCGTGGGATCGACCCTTACTCACGTAAGGTATTACTTGGACGACCCAGTGCACTTGCTGGTTAGTTGTGCAGAGTTGCAAAAGTGTGATTGTAATTTTGTGCACCAAGTTTTTGGCGCCGTTGCCGGGGATTGTTCGAGTTTGGACAACTGACGGTTTATCTTGTTGCTTAGATTAGGAATATTTTATTTTTGTTGGTTTAGAGTCTTTTATTTGAGTTTAGTTTCATATTTTAAGTTTGGTGTCAATTGCATGCTTTTACTTTCTTTTAATTTTTCGAATTTGCATACTCTTAGTTGTTTCTTGATCTTTAAAAATTCTAAGTTTGGTGTCTTCTTTGTGTTTTCTTTTAATTTTTCAAAAATTTGTGTTTAATTTTCTAAAAATTTTAAGTTTGGTGTGTTTTTGTGCTTTTATTTACTTAAAATCTTTTTCAAAAATTTGTTCTTGGTGTTCATCTTGACATTCAAAGTGTTCTTGGTGTTCATCTTGACATTCAAAGTTTTCTTGTTTGTTCTCTTTGTTTTGATCTAAAATTTCTAAGCTTAGTGTCGTTTTGTCATTTTTCTCTTTCCTCATTAAAATTTAAAAATAAAAAATATCTTTTCCTTATTTTACTCATAATTTTTGAAATTTAGCATTAAAGTAGTCAAAGATTTTCAACATCATATCTTTTCTTTTTAATCAAGTCAAAATTCTAATTTCAAAAATTGATCTTCTAAAACCTTTTTCAAAAAAAAAAAATCAAATCCTTTTAATTTCTTCAATCATATCTTCTCAATCATATCTTTTCCAAAATAATCCTCAATCATATCTTTTTGATTGCTAATCTCAAAATCTTTTTAATTAATTAATTAATTTGGTCTTCAATTTGCTTTTATTTCAATTTCTTCTAATTTTCGAATTTATATTCAATTTTTCAATTATTTTATTTTGTTTTATTTTATCTTATTTTAATTTCAGTTACCTTAAAAAAATATATAATCTATTTGCAATTCATATCAATTCCCTTTTCTCTATCATAGACATAAGTGGAAACGAACAGTCCAGAAGGACTCTGTGGTCATATGCCAACCCCATTACAGCTGCATATGGGAGTAGCATCTGTATACCTCCCATCAAAGAAAGCATTTTTGAGCTAAATCCTCAGCTTATTATCATGGTACAACAAAATTTCCAGTATTCTGGTCTTCCACAGGAAGAACCTACCGAGTTTCTGGCACAGTTTTTACAAATTGCTGACACAGTACGTGATAAAAAAGTGGATCAGGATGTCTACAGATTATTACTGTTTCCATTTGCTGTAAAAGATCAAGCTAAGAGGTGGTTAAATAACTAACCCACAGCAAGCATAAAAACATGGAGACAGTTATCAGACAAATTCCTGAATCAATTTTACCCTCCAAAAAGGATGACACGGCTAAGGCTGGACATCCAAGGCTTTAAACAAGAGGATCATGAATCCCTTTATAATGCATGGGAGAGGTATAGAGGGATGCTAAGGAAATGCCCTCTAAAATTTTTTCAGAGTGGGTACAGTTAGACATCTTCTACTATGGGCTTACAGAAAGAGCTCAATTGTCTCTAGACCACTCATCTGGTGGATCTATACACATGAGAAAGACAATTGAAGAGGCTCAAGAACTCATAGATACAGTTGCTAGAAATCAACATCTGTACTCAAGCAATGAGCCCTCCAAAGAAAAAGAAGCTATGGTAGCAACTACTGATCATAATCCTCAAGAACAGATTGTTGAACTAAATCAGCAATTACTTCTAATGACAAAACAATTAGCAGAATTCAAGGAGATGCTCCAAGACACTAAAAATGCTAACAAGAATATAGAAGCACAATTAAATCAGACAAGATAGCAGCTATCTAAATAGATAACAAAAGAATGCCAAGCTGTTCAACTAAGGAGCGGAAGATATTGAATAATTCAGTTCAAAGTAGCAAAAAGTCAAGAAAAGAACAAATGACAGAGGATTATCAAACCACTGCCCAAAATCCCTCTAAGAACAGCAAGAGCCCAGAGAGGAATAATTCTGGCATTCAAACGCTAGAAAAGGGTGGGAAGCTGGCATTAAACGCCCATCCTGCACCCAATCCTAGCGTTCAAACGCCAATGAGGGATCAGACACCTGCAAGTGCTGATAGTAACCCCTCTAAGAAGGCTTCTCCAACCACTTCTGTAGGAAATAAACCTGCAGCAACTAAGGTTGAAGAGTATAAGGCCAAGATACCTTATCCTCAGAAACTCCGCCAAGCGGAACAGGATAAATAATTTGCCCGCTTTGCAGACTATCTCAGGACTCTTGAGATAAAGATCCCGTTTGCAGAGGCACTTGAGCAAATACCCTCTTATGCTAAGTTCATGAAAGAGATCTTAAGTCATAAGAAGGATTGGAAAGAAACTGAAAAAGTGTTTCTCACAGAAGAATGCAGTGCAGTCATTCTAAAAAGCTTACCAGAAAAGATTCAAGATCCAGGAAGCTTTATGATACCATGCACATTAGAGGGTGCTTGTACTAAGACAGCTCTATGTGACCTTGGAGCAAGTATCAACCTAATACCTACATCTACTATCAAAAAGCTTGGGTTGACTGAAGAAGTCAAACCAACCCGGATATGTCTTCAACTTGCTGATGGCTCCATTAAATATCCATCAGGCATAATTGAGGACATGATTGTCAAGGTTGGGCCATTTGCCTTTCCCACTGACTTTGTAGTGCTGGAAATAGAGGAGCACAAGAGTGCAACTCTCATTCTAGGAAGACCTTTCCTAGCAACTGGACGAACTCTTATTGATGTACAAAAAGGGGAAGTGACCCTGAGAGTCAATGAGGATGAGTTCAAGTTAAATGTTGTCAAAGCTATGCAGCATCTAGACACATCAAATGATGGCATGAACACTGATATTATTGACTCTTTAGTGGAAGAGATCAATATGACTGAGAGTCTTGAATCAGAGCTAGAGAACATCTTTAAAGATGTTCAGCCTGATCTGGAGGAACCAGAGGAAATAAAAGAACCTCTAAAAATCACTCAGGAAGAGGAGAAACCTTCTAAACCCGAGCTCAAACCACTACCACCATCCCTGAAATATGCATTTCTGGGAGAGGGTGACACTTTTCCAGTGATCATAAGCTCTGCTTTAAATCCACAAGAAGAGAAAGCACTAATTCAAGTGTTAAGGACACACAAGACAGCTCTTGAGTGGTCTATAAGTGATCTTAAGGGCATTAGCCCAGCGAGATGCATGCATAAGATCCTATTGGAGGATGATGCTAAGCCAGTGGTTAAACCACAGAGGCGGCTAAATCCAGCCATGAAGGAGGTGGTGCAGAAAGAGGTCACTAAGCTACTAGAGGCTGGGATTATTTATCCTATTTCTGATAGCCCCTGGGTGAGCCCTGTCTAAGTTGTCCCCAAGAAGGGAGGCATGACAGTAGTTCATAATGAAAAGAATGAACTGGTTCCCACAAGAACAGTTACAGGGTGGCGTATGTGTATTGACTACAGAAGGCTCAATACAACCACCAGAAAGGATCATTTTTCTTTACCATTCATAGACCAGATGCTAGAGAAACTAGCAGGCCATGAATACTACTGCTTTTTGGATGGCTATTCAGGCTACAACCAAATTGCAGTGGATCCTCAAGACCAAGAGAAAACAGCATTCACATGTCCATCTGGAGTATTTGCTTACAGAAGAATGCCTTTTGGTCTGTGCAATGCACCTGCAACCTTTCAGAGGTGCATGCTCTCTATCTTCTCTGATATGGTAGAGAAGTTCTTGGAAGTCTTCATAGATGACTTCTCAATATTTGGAGACTCATTCAGCTCCTGTCTTGATCATCTAGCACTTGTCCTGAAAAGGTGCCAAGAGACTAACCTGGTCTTAAACTGGGAAAAATGTCACTTTATGGTGACTGAAGGAATTGTCCTTGGGCACAAAATTTCAAGCAAGGGAATAGAGGTGGATCAAGCTAAGGTAGAGGTGATTGAAAAATTACCACCACCTGCCAATGTTAAGGCAATCAGAAGCTTTCTGGGGCATGCAGGATTCTATAGGAGGTTCATAAAGGATTTTTCAAAAATTGCAAAACCTCTAAGTAACCTGCTAGCTGCTGACATGCCATTTGTGTTTGACACAGAGTGTCTGCAGGCGTTTGAAACCCTGAAAGCCAAGCTGGTCACAGCACCAGTCATCTCTGTACCTGATTGGACATTACCATTCGAATTAATGTGTGATGCCAGTGACCATGACATTGGTACAGTGTTGGGACAAAGGCATAACAAGCTTCTGCACATTATTTACTATGCCAGTCGTGTTCTAAATGACGCACAGAAGAATTACACAACCACAGAAAAAGAGCTGCTAGCAGTGGTTTATGCCATTGACAAGTTTAGATCCTATTTAGTAGGATCAAAAGTGATTGTGTACACTGACCATGCTGCTCTTAAATATTTACTCACAAAGCAGGATTCAAAACCCAGGCTCATAAGATGGGTGTTGCTTCTGCAAGAGTTTGATATAGAAATAAGAGACAGAAAAGAGACAGAGAACCAGGTAGCTGATCACTTGTCCCGGATAGAACCAGTAGCTAGGGCGTCCCTCCCTTCTACTGAGATCTCTGAGACCTTTCCAGATGAGCAACTCTTTGCCATCCAGGAAGCACCATGGTTTGCAGACATTGCAAATTATAAAGCTGTAAGGTTCATACCCCAGGAGTACAGCAGGGTGCAAAAGAAAAAACTAATTTCTGATGCAAAGTACTACTTGTGGGATGAACCATATCTCTTTAAGAGATGTGCAGACGGAATGATCCACAGATGCGTCCCTAGAGAGGAGGCACAGAAGATCCTGTGGCATTGCCATGGATCACAGTATGGAGGACACTTCGAAAGTGAGCGCACAGCCACTAAAGTCCTCCAATGTGGCTTCTACTGGCCTACTCTCTATAGAGATGCCCGAGAGTTTGTGCGTAACTGTGACAGTTGCCAAAGAGCTGGCAACTTACCTCATGGTTACGCCATGCCTCAACAAGGGATCTTAGAAATTGAGTTGTTTGATGTATGGGGTATTGACTTCATGGGTCCTTTCCCACCATCATACTCAAACACTTACATTCTGGTGGCAATAGACTACGTATCTAAATGGCTGGAGGCAATTGCCACACCTACTAATGATACCAAGACTGTGCTGAAGTTCCTCCAGAAACATATTTTCAGTAGATTTGGTGTTCCCAGAGTACTAATCAGTGATGGGGGCACCCATTTCTGCAATAAACAGCTTTACTCTGCCATGGTCCGATATGAAATTAGCCACAAAGTAGCAACTCCGTATCATCCACAGACAAATGGGCAGGCTAAAGTCTCTAATAGAGAGCTAAAAAGAATCCTGGAATGGACTGTAATTGCCCGTAGAAAGGATTGGGCAAAGAGCTTGGATGATGCTCTGTGGGCATACAGAACAGCATTCAAGACTCCTATAGGAACCTCTCCATACCAGCTTGTGTATGACAAGGCCTGTCATCTGTCCGTGGAACTGGAACATAAAGCCTACTGGGCAACCAGATTCCTAAACCTGGATGCTAAGTTAGCTGGTGAGAAAAGATTGCTCCAGCTAAATGAGTTAAAGGAGTTCAGACTCAATGCTTTTGAAAATGCAAAAATTTATAAGGAAAAAGCAAAAAAGTGGCATGACAAGAAATTGTCATCCAGAGTCTTTGAGCTAAGACAAAAAGTTCTGCTGTTCAACTCTAGGCTCAGATTATTCCCCGGGAAATTAAAATCCCGGTGGAGGGGACCATATGTGATTACAGGAGTGTCACCATATGGATATGTTGAGCTTCAAGATATTGATTCTGACAAAAAGTTCATTGTTAATGGAAAAAGAATCAAACATTATCTTGAAAGTAATTTTGAGCAAGAATGCTCAAAATTGAGGCTTGAATGAAGCTCAGTAAAGGTCCAGCTAAAGACAATAAAGAAGCGCTTGCTGGGAGGCAACCCAGCCATTAGCAGGTTATTTGTTTTAAATAATACTTGTAGAAATTTGATATACACTTTCTTCAAAGGTTAATCATCAAAATTGAAGGAATTCACAGCGTTACAGAAGGATTCAGTGCAAAAAGCAGAGAAAAGGAGCTTGCTGACAAGAAAATGCCAGTAAAGGGCATTTTGGGCGTTAAACGCCAGAATGGGTACCATTCTGGGCGTTTAACGCCAGTAAAGGTACCATTTTGGGCGTTAAACGCCAGAATTGGTACCATTCTGGGTGTTTAACGCCAATAAAGGTACCATTTTGGGCGTTCAGCAAAACGCCCAGTGATAAAGGGGTTTCTGGCGTTTAACGCCAGTCAGGGTACCTGGCTGGGCGTTAAACGCCCATAATGGCCAACAATTGGGCGTTAAACACCAGAATGGATACCATTCTGGGCGTTTAACGCCAGAAAGGCAAGGGAAGGATATTTTGTTTCCAAATTCAATTTTTTTTTCAAATTTTCATGTTTTAACTCATAATTTTCTGCATAAACATGTTTCAAACTTTCATTATTCACCCTCAATTTTCAAAAATTCAACAATTCTCCAAATCTCTTTTTCAATTTTCTTTCAAATCCTTCCCAAATCTTCTTCAAAAACTCAATTATCTTTTCAATTTCTTTTCAAATCTTTTCAAACCCATCATATCATCTCTTATTTTTTAGATGCATAACCAAATTATCAGATTTAACCTCTTTATATCTTTTTGAAAATCTCATCTTTTTCATATCATGATTTTATTTTCTTCCATCAATCATATCTCTATGGCATATCTCTTTCAAAATTTTCGAAATCCCTCCCCTCCTCTTATAAATACATATTCGGCCATCCCCTCCTCTCCACCATTCGATTATGCCTCTTCTCCTCTCTCTCCCCTTTCCTTTCTTTTGCTTGAGGGCAAGCAAACCTCTAAGTTTGGTGTGTTTTTCCATGATCACTGAGCTAAGACTCATCAAGATCATGGCACCTAAGGGAAAGCAAACCAAAGCAAGAGGAAAGAAAGAGAATACTCCAAAGAGTCTTTGGAATCAAGAGAGGTTCCTAACCAAAGAACATGCAGACCATTACCACAAAATAATGGGTCTGAGGTCAGTGATCCCGGAAGTTAAATTCAATCTGAAAGAAGATGAATATCCGGAGATCCAAGAGCAAATTCGAAACAGAGGATGGGAAATTCTAGCTAATCCTGAAACAAAGGTTGGAAGAAACATGGTTCAGGAATTCTACTCAAATCTGTGGCTAACAGATAAGCAGAGAATAACTAGAACCGCCTTTCATACCTAGCGAACCATGGTCAGAGGGAGGCTTATTTACTTCCATCTGGACAAAATAAGAGAGGTCTTCAAATTGCCTCAACTACAAGATGATCCAGAATCCTTTAATAGGAGAATGGTGAGAGTAGATAAGGGGTTGGATCAAGTTCTAGAGGACATATGCCTCCCTGGAACTAAGTGGATAACCAATTCAAAAGGTGTCCCAAACCAACTCAAGAGGGGAGATCTCAAACTAGTTGCAAGAGGCTGGTTGGACTTCATTGGGCGTTCTATATTGCCCACTAGCAACCGCTCTGAGGTCACTGTCAAAAGAGCAGTGATGATTCATTGTATTATGCTTGGAAAAGAAGTGGAGATTCATCATCTGATTTCTTGTGAGATTTACACAATTGCAAACAAGAACTCCACTGAAGCCAAACTGGCCTACCCAAGCTTAATTTCTCTACTATGTAAAGATGCTGGGGTGAGGATGGGAGTAGATGAATTCATCCCAATCGAACACCCAATCACCAAGAAGTCAATGGAAGGACAAGTGCAAGACAACTCCATAAAAAGGAGGACGCAGGAGTTCCTCCCAGAAATTTCTGAAATTGACTATTGGACCCGCCTAGAAGCATCTGTTACCAAGCTGCAAGAAACTATGGAACAACTTAAGGAAGAATAGCAGAATCAAAACTGCATGCTCTGCAAATTGCTGAAGGAACAGGAGAAGCAGGGGCGTGAGCTACAGGAGCTGAAGCGCCAGAAGCTCTCCCTTGAAGGACCAAGCACCCCACAGATTGAGGGAGCATCCACTTCTCAAAATCAAGGTTGTTGAGTCCTAACTCTGTGATAACCTTTATTATTAAGAGTCTATTTTAAGAGTCATTTATTTTTCTGTTTTTTTTTACTTTTCTGTCTCCTATTATTATTAGTTTGCTCTTATATTTATTTTTGAGTCTTATTGTCATTCCATGATTAATAAAATTTAAAGTTTATGTCTTAAAGATATGAATGTCATATGAATCCATCACCTTTCTTAAATAAAAAGTGTTTTTAATTGAAAAAGAAAAAGAAGTACATGAATTTCAAATTTTAAAACAGTTTAATTATTTTGATGTGGTGGCAATACTCTTGTTTTCTGAATGAATGCTTGAACAGTGCATATGTTTGAATTTGTTATTTATGAATGTTAAAATTGTTGGCTCTTGAAAGAATGATAGAAAAGGAGAAGTATTATTGATAATGTGAAAAATAAAAAAATTGATTCTTGAAGCAAGAAAAAGCAGTGAATAGAAAAAAAAAGAGAGAGGATGATATGCGAAAAAAAAAGAAGAAAAAGAAAGAAAAAGCAAGCAGAAGAAGCCAATAGTACTTTAAACCAAAAGGCAAGGGTAATAAAAAGGATCCAAGGCTTTGAGCATCAGTGGATAGGAGGGCCCTCAGGAATAAAATCCTGGCCTAAGCGGCTAAACCAAGCTGTCCCTAACCATGTGCTTGTGGCGTGAATGTGTCAAGTGAAAAATTGAGACTGAGCGGTTAAAGTCGTGGTCCAAAGCAAAAAAGAGTGTGCTTAAGAGCTCTGGACACCTCTAATTGGGGGCTCTAGCAAAGCTGAGTCACAATCTGAAAAGATTCACCCAGTTATGTGTCTGTGGCATTTATGTATCCGGTGGTAATACTGGAAAACAAAATGCTTTGGGTCACGGCCAAGACTCATAAAGTACCTGTGTTCAAGAATCAATACACTTAACTAGGAGAATCAATAACACTATCTGAATTCTGAGTTCCTATAGATGCCAATCATTCTGAACTTCAAAGAAAAAAGTGAGATGCCAAAACTGTTCAGAAGCAAAAAGCTAATAGCCCCGCTCATCTAATTAAGACTGATCTTCATAGATGTTTTTGGAATTTCATTGTATATTCTCTTCTTTTTATCCTATTTGATTTTCAGTTGCTTGGGGACAAGCAACAATTTAAGTTTGGTGTTGTGATGAGCGGATAATTTATACATTTTTTGGCATTATTTTTAGTATGTTTTCAGTAGATTTTAGTTAGTTTTTATTATATTTTTATTAGTTTTTATTTAAAATTCAATTTTCTGGGCTTTACTATGAGTTTGTGTGTTTTTCTGTGATTTCAGGTATTTTCTGGCTGAAATTGAGGGACCTGAGCAAAAATCTGATTCAGAGGCTGAAAAAGGACTGCAGATGCTGTTGGATTCTGACCTCCCTGCACTTGAAGTGGATTTTCTGGAGCTATAGAAGCCCAATTGGCACGCTCTTAATTGCGTTTGAAAGTAGACATCCTGGGCTTTCCAGCAATATATAATAGTCTATACTTTGCTCAAGATTTGATGGCCCAAACCGGCGTTCCAAGTCAGCTTAAGAATTCTGGTATTTAACGCCAGAACTGGCATAAAAGCTGGAGTTAAACACCCAAATTGGCACAAAAACTGGCGTTTAACTCCAAGAAAAGTCTCTACACATGAAAGCTTCAATGCTCAGCCCAATCACACACCAAGTGGGCCCCAGAAGTGGATTTTTACACTAAACACCCTAGCTTACTCATTTTCTGTAACCCCAGGTCACTAGTTTACTATAAAAACTACTTTTAGTAATTCATCTTGTACCTCATGACATTCTACATGTTTCATATTGTATCTTCTACAGCATGAGTCTCTAAACCCCATTGTTGGGGGTGAGGAGCTCTGCTGTGTTTCGATGAATTAATGCAATTACTACTGTTTTCCATTCTATCACGCTTGCTTCTATTATAAGATATTCATTCGCACTTCAACCTGATGAATGTGATGATCCGTGACAATCATCATCATTCTCACTTATGAATGCGTGCCTGACAACCACTTCCATTCTACATGCAATCAAGCTTGAATGTGTATCTCTTGGGTTTCTAATCTAAGATTAGAACCTTCGTGGTATAGGCTAGAATTATTGGCAGCCATTCCTGAGGTCCGGAAAGTCTAAACCTTGTCTATGGTATTCCGAGTAGGATCTGGGAAGGGATGACTGTGACGAGCTTCAAGCTCGCGAGTGTTGGGCATGTGACAGACGCAAAAGGATCAATGGATCCTATTCCAGCATGATCGAGAACCGACAGATGATTAGCCGTGCGGTGACAGCGCATTTGGAATATTTTCACTGAGAGAATGGGAAGTAGCCATTGACAACGGTGATGCCCAACATAAAGCTTGCCATGGAAGGAGCCTTGCGTGTGTGAAGAAGAAGATAGTAGAAAAGCAGAGATTCAGGGGACAGAACATCTCCAAAACCTCAACTTGTTCTTCATTACTGCATAACAAGTATTTATTCATGTTCTTTTACTTTTTACAATTAAATCTGAGAATTGTTGATATCCTGACTAAGAGTTACAAGATAACCATAGCTTGCTTCAAGCCGACAATCTCCGTGGGATCGACCCTTACTCACGTAAGGTATTACTTGGACGACCCAGTACACTTGCTGGTTAGTTGTGTAGAGTTGAAAAAGTGTGATTGTAATTTCGTGCACCATACAGCATTCTCTGATCCGGAAGATCCGACCTTGTCTGTGGCACTTTGAGTAGGATCATTAAGGAGAATGGACTGTATGAGCTTCACCTTCAAGAAGACTGGATCCACACTAACTCTGGGGTTCAGATTTGGAGGAGTATTGACGACCTCTCAATAAAGGCGTTGATCACAAACAACTTGCTATAGAAAAGATCATTCACAAGCAAAGGAGACAGTAAGACCAGAGTTAATCCAGAAGGACAAAGCAACTCCAAGCCTCATCCATCTCAGACATTCATCCAGGTTTTAAGATTATCATTATAATTCCATCTTCCAAATCCAATTCTTCTATCCGCCTGACTAAGACCTGCAAGATAACCATAGCTTACTTCAAACCACAATCCTTGTGGGATCGACCCTGACTCGCTCAGGTATTACTTGGACGACCCAGTGCACTTGCTGGTACAACTGTACGAAGCTGTGGGGATTCGTGCACCAAGTTTTTGGCCCCATTGTCGGAAATTGTTCAAGTTTGGACAAACTGACGGATTGTCTTGCTCCATAGATCAGGTAATTTATTTTCTTTTCTTGATCATTTTTAATTGAGTCTTTTGATTTTAGTTGAGTCTTTTATTTTTATTTTTCTCTCCTTTATTTTCAAAAAATTTAAAAACTTTTTTAAAAATATTTTTATTTTCTTTATTTAATCTTTGTTCTTAGTTTGAGTCTTACCTGTTTTCTGTTTTTTTTTACAAAAATTTTAAAACTTCTTCAAATACCTTTTTCAAACAGTTTATTTTCAAGTATCCTTAGCTTTTTTTTATCTTTGTATTTGGTTTGAGTCTTTTTGTTTATGTTCTTGGTTACATTTTTGAAATTTTAAGTCCTTTTTCTAAAAAATAAAAATTTAAAATTAGTGTCTGGTACGCGGAATCGTGATTACACTTTAATTATGTAAAATTCATTGTTCTTTCTTTCCCTGGAAATGGCGCCAAAAACATGATGCCACGACCATGGTTCACAACTCCGTGTAACTAACCAGCAAGTGCACTGGGTTGTCCAAGTAATACCTTACATGAGTAAGGGTCGAATCCCACGGAGATTGTCAGTATGAAGCAAGCTATGGTCACCTTGCAAATCTCAGTTAGGCAGATATAAATTGATATTGGTGTTTTCGAATAATAATTAATAAAATAGGGATAGAAATACTTATGTAATTCATTGGTGAGAATTTCAGATAAGCGAATGGAGATACTTTCGTTCCTCTGAACTTCTGCTTTCCTGCTATCTTCATCCAATCAGTCTTACTCCTTTCCATGGCTGGCTTTATGTGATACATCACCACTGTCAATGGCTACTTTCGGTCATCTCTCGGGAAAATGATCCAATGCCCTGTCACGGCACGGCTAATCGTCTGGAGGCATCACCCTTGTTAATGGCTTCATCTTATCCTCTCAGTGAAAATGGTCAACGCACCCTGTCACGGCACGGCTATTCATCTGTCGGTTCTCGATCATGCTGGAATAGGATTTACTATCCTTTTGCGTCTGTCACTAACGCCCTGCAATCGCGAGTTTGGAGCTTGTCACAGTCATTCATTCATTGAATCCTACTCGGAATACCACAGACAAGGTTTAGACTTTTCGGATTCTCTTGAATGCCACCATCATTCTAGCTTACACCACGAAGATTCTGGTTAGGAGATTTAAGAGATACTCATTCAGTCTAAGGTAGAACGGAGGTGGTTGTCAGGCACGCGTTCATAGGGAATGATGATGATTGTCACGTTCATCACATTCAGATTGAAGTACGAATGAATATCTTAGAAGTGAAATAAGAAGAATTGAATAGAAAACAGTAGTACTTTGCATTAATCTTTGAGGAACAGCAGAGCTCCACACCTTAATCTATGGAGTGTAGAAACTCTACCGTTAAAAATACATAAGTGAAAGGTCCAGGCATGGCCGAGATGGCCAGCCCCCAAAAACGTGATCACAGGATCAAAATACAATCCAGGATGTCAAATACAATAGTGAAATGTCCTATTTATAATAAACTAGCTACTAGGGTTTACAGAAGTAAGTAATTGATGCATAAATCCACTTCCGGGGCCCACTTGGTGTGTGCTTGGGCTGAGCTTGAGTGTTGCACGTGTAGAGGTCCTTCTTGGAGTTGAACGCCAGCTTTTGTGCTAGTTTGGGCGTTCAACTCTGGTTTTGGCTCCTTTTCTGGCGCTGGACGCCAGATTTGGGCAGAAAGCTGGTGTTGAACGCCAGTTTACGTCGTCTATTCTTGGCCAAAGTATGGACTATTATATATTTCTAGAAAGCCCTGGAAGTCTACTTTCCAACGCAATTGGAAGCGCACCATTTCGAGTTCTGTAGCTCCAGAAAATCCACTTTGAGTGCAGGGAGGTCAGAATCCAACAGCATCAGCAGTCCTTCTTCAACCTCTGAATCTGATTTCTGCTCAAGTCCCTCAATTTCAGCCAGAAAATACCTGAAATCACAGAAAAACACAAAAACTCATAGTAAAGTCTAGAAATGTGAATTTAACATAAAAACTAATGAAAACATCCCTAAAAGTAACTAGATCCTACTAAAAACATACTAAAAACAATGTCAAAAAGCGTATAAATTATCCGCTCATGACAACACCAAACTTAAATTGTTGCTTGTCCCCAAGCAACTGAAAATCAAATAGGATAAAAAGAAGAGAATATACTATAAATTCCAAACTATCAATGAAACATAGATCCAATCAAATGAGCGGGACTTATAGCTTTTTGCCTCTTGAATAGTTTTGGCATCTCACTTTATCCATTGAGGTTCAGAATGATTGGCATCTATAGGAACTCAGAGTTCAGATAGTGTTATTGACTCTCCTAGTTTAGTATGATGATTCTTGAACACAGCTTCTTTATGAGTCTTGGCCGTGGCCCTAAGCACTTTGTTTTCCAGTATTACCACCGGATACATAAATGCCACAGACACATAATTGGGTGAACCTTTTCAGATTGTGACTCAGCTTTGCTAAAGTCCCCAATTAGAGGTGTCCAGGGTTCTTAAGCATACTCTTTTTTTTTTTTTTTGCTTTGGACCTTGGCTTTAACCGCTCAGTCTCAAGTTTTCACTTGACACCTACACGCCACAAGCACATGGTTAGGGACAACTTGGTTTAGCCGCTTAGACCAGGATTTTATTCCTTTAGGTCCTCCTATCCACTGATGCTCAAAGCTTTGGGATCCTTTTTATTTACCCTTGCCTTTTGGTTTTAAGGGTTATTGGCCTTTTCTTCTTGCTTTTTCTTTCTATTTTTTTTCTATTTTTTTTCGCCTCTTTTTTTTTTTTTTCTGCAAGCTTTGTTCTTTGCTGCTTTTTCTTGCTTCAAGAATCATTTTTATGATTTTTCAGATTATCAAATAACATGTTTCCTAGTCATCATTCTTTCAAGAGCCAACATATTTAACATTCTTAAACAACAACTTCAAAAGACATATGCACTGTTCAAGCATACATTCAGAAAACAAGAAGCATTGTCACCACATCAATATAATTAAGCTAAGTTCAAGGATAAATTCGAAACTCATGTACTTCTTGTTCTTTTAAATTAAAACATTTTTCATTTAAGAGAGGTGATGGATTCATAGGACATTCATAACTTTAAGACATAGTTACTACTACTAATGATCATGTAATGAAGACACAAACATAGATAAGCACATAACATAGAAAACGAAAAACAAAGAAAGCAAGAACAAGGAATGAATCCACCTTAGTGATGGTGGCGTTTCCTTCTTGAGGAACCAATGATGTCCTTGAGCTCTTCTATGTCTCTTCCTTGTCTTTGTTGCTCCTCCCTCATTGCTTTTTGATCTTCTCTAATTTCATGAAGTATGATGGAGTGCTCTTGATGTTCCACCCTTAGTTGTCCCATATTGGAACTCAATTCTCCTAGGGAGGTGTTGATTTGCTCCCAATAGTTTTGTGGAGGAAAGTGCATTTGAGGCATCTCTGGGATCTCATGGTGATGAGCTTCATACGCCTCTTGAGCTCCATGAATGGGCTCTCTTGCTTGCTCCATCTTTTTCTTAGTGATGGACTTCTCTTCCTTAATAGGAATGTCTCCTTCTATGAAAGCTCCAGCTGAGTAACATAGATGGCAAATGAGGTGAGGGAAGGCTAACCTTGCCATAGTGGAGGACTTGTCAGCCACCTTGTAGAGTTCTTGAGGTATAATCTCATGAACTTCCACCTCTTCTCCAATCATGATGCTATGGATCATGATGGCCCGGTCTATAGTAACTTCAGACCGGTTGCTAGTGGGAATGATTGAGCATTGAATGAACTCCAACCATCCTCTAGCTACAGGCTTGAGGTCCAATCTTCTTAGTTGAACCGGCTTGCCTTTGGAGTCAATCTTCCATTGAGCTCCTTCTACACATATGTCTATAAGGACTTGGTCCAACCTTTGATTAAAGTTGACCCTTCTAGTGTAGGGGCGTTCATCTTGCATCATAGGCAAGTTAAACGCCAACCTCACATTCTCCGGACTAAAATCTAAGTATTTCCCCCGAACCATTGTAACATAGTTCTTTGGATCCAGGTTCTTACTTTGATCATGGTTCTTGGTGATCCATGCATTAGCATAGAACTCTTGAACCATTAGGATGCCGACTTGTTGGATGGGATTTGTTAGAACTTCCCAACCTCTTCTTTGAATTTCATGTCGGATCTCCGGATACTCATTTCTTTTGAGTTTGAAAGGGACCTCAGGGATCACCTTCTTCTTGGCCACAACATCATAGAAGTGGTCTTGAATGCCACCATCATTCTAGCTTACACCACGAAGATTCTGGTTAGGAGATCTAAGAGATACTCATTCAGTCTAAGGTAGAACGGAGGTGGTTGTCAGGTACGCGTTCATAGGGAATGATGATGATTGTCACGTTCATCACATTCAGATTGAAGTACGAATGAATATCTTAGAAGTGAAATAAGAAGAATTGAATAGAAACAGTAGTACTTTGCATTAATCTTTGAGGAACAGCAGAGCTCCACACCTTAATCTATGGAGTGTAGAAACTCTACCGTTAAAAATACATAAGTGAAAGGTCCAGGCATGGCCGAGATGGCCAGCCCCCTAAAACGTGATCATAGGATCAAAATACAATCCAGGATGTCAAATACAATAGTGAAATGTCCTATTTATAATAAACTAGCTACTAGGGTTTACAGAAGTAAGTAATTGATGCATAAATCCACTTCCGGGGCCCACTTGGTGTGTGCTTGGGCTGAGCTTGAGTGTTGCACGTGTAGAGGTCCTTCTTGGAGTTGAACACCAGCTTTTGTGCCAGTTTGGGCATTCAACTCTGGTTTTGGCTCCTTTTCTGGCGCTGGACGCCAGATTTGGGCAGAAAGCTGGCGTTGAACGCCAGTTTACGTCATCTATTCTTGGCCAAAGTATGGACTATTATATATTGCTGGAAATCCCTGGAAGTCTACCTTCCAAAGCAATTGGAAGCGCGCCATTTCGAGTTCTGTAGCTCCAGAAAATCCACTTTGAGTGCAGGGAGGTCAGAATCCAACAGCATCAGCAGTCCTTCTTCAACCTCTAAATCTGATTTCTGCTCAAGTCCCTCAATTTCAGCCAGAAAATACCTGAAATCACAGAAAAATACACAAACTCATAGTAAAGTCCAGAAATGTGAATTTAACATAAAAACTAATGAAAATATCCCTAAAAGTAACTAGATCCTACTAAAAACATACTAAAAACAATGTCAAAAAACGTATAAATTATCCGCTCATCAGTGTCTTTTTGTTTGAAGCTTGTTTCAATTTTTAAGTTTGGTATCTTCTTGTGTTGTTCTTCTAATTTTTTGAAAATTTGTGTTTGGTTTTCTAAAAATTTTAAGTTTGGTGTTCTTTGCATGTTCTTGTGTTCTTTAAGTTTCTTGAGTCTTGTTCTTAAAGTGTTCTTGTGGTTTCTTTTTGTTTTGTTCTTAAAATTTTTAAGTTTGGTGTTCCTTGGTGTTTTTTCTCAAATTTCCGCACACTAGGAGTAATAAGATCTAAAAATTTTAAGTTTGGTGTCTTTTACTTGTTTTTCTCCCTCCTCATTAAATTCAAAAATAAAAAATATCTTTTTATCTTTATTTTTTTTAATTTTTGAAATTTTTAATTAAAAAATTCAGATTTCAATTTTAAATTTTTATCTTATCTTATCTTAGCTTTCAATTTTCAAAAATCAAATCTTTTCAAAATAAAAAATCTTATCTTTTTTTCAAAAATCTTATTTTATGTTATTTCAAATTTAAAATTTCAACTTTTAAAATTTAAAACTTTTAAAATTTTAAACTTCAAAATTCAATTTCAAAATCCAAAATTTAAATTTCAAATTTCAATTTCCAAAATTAAACTTTTTCAATTTTTTTAAATCTTTATCTTATCTTGTTGACCTTTTCAAAATTCAAAACTTTAAGATTTCAAAATTTTAAAATTTCAAAAATTCAAACTTTAAAATTAAATCTTTTCAAAATCAAATTTCAAATCTTTTTGTTTCTTATCTTATCTTTTCTAATTTTAAATTTTAAAATCAAATCTCTTTTAAATCTTTTTAATTTCCTATTTCATCTTTTCTTATCTTTTCTAATTTCAAATTTTAAATTCAAATATTTTCTAATTAGTTACATATCTTCTCCCTCTTCTTTTTCAAAACTTCCTAACTAATTCTTATCTCTCTTTTTTTCGAAAATTATTTTCTTCTTCTCTCTCTTCTATTTTCGAATTTCATAATTTAATTTTCAACTCTTTTTAAATTATTAACTTTATTTTCAAAAATAATTAATAAATAAAATAAAAATAAAAATATTTTAATTCTTGTTCATCTTCTCTTCTTCTATTCCTTCTATCTTCATCCTTCTTTCTTCCTCTTCTTCTACCTTTCTCAATCATGAACCCAAATGGGAATGAAGAGTTTAGAAGAACTTTGGGATCTTATACAAATCTCACTGCTGACTTCTATGGAAGAAGTATTAGCATACCTCACATAAGAGCAAGTAGCTTTGAACTCAACCCTCAACTTATTACTCTAGTGTAGTAAACTGCCGGTATTCTGGGCTTCCTCAGGAAAAACCTACAGAATTTCTGGCAGATTTCTTGAAGATTGCTGACACAATACACAATGAGAGAGTAGACCAAGATGTTTACAGATTATTGCATTTTTCTTTTGCTGTAAAGGACCAAGCAAAGAGGTGGTTGGATAACTAGCCTAAGGCTAGTTTGAAAACTTGGAAACAGTTAGTAGATAAGTTTTTAAATCAATACTTTCCTCAGAAAAAGATGACCTAGCTGAGGCTGGACATCTAAGGCTTCAGACAAGGAGATATTGAATCTCTTTATGATGCTTGGGAAAGGTATAGAAGGATGCTAAGAAAATGTCTCACTGCAATATTTTCAGAATGGGTACAGTTAGACATCTTCTATTATGGACTTTCAGACATGGCTAGAATGTCTTTGGACCACTATGTTGGTGGTTTCATGCACATGAGAAAGACTATTGAAGAAGCTCAAGAGCTTATTGAGATAGTTACCATTAATCAACATCTGTACTCATCTGCTAAGACTTCCATAAAAGGAGAGGTTAAGGCAGTATCTACTGAACCTAACCCTCTAGAACATGATGACCCATTGACTCATCAGCTGCACGCCTTTGCCCAATAATTACTGGAACTGCAAGAGGCTTTGCGAGAAACTTAGGCTTCTAACAGAAATATAAAAGCCCAACTGAGTCAAACAAGGCAGCAGTTATCTAAGCAGATAACAGAGGAATGCCAGGCTATTCAACTGAGGAGTGAGAAATCCTTAAATACCCAACCTCAATGCAATAGGAGAGCAAGGAAAGTAGAGACAGTAGCTCTTACTAAGGAGTGCAATGCAGTCATTCAAAGGAACCTTCCTCAGAAACTGCAAAGACACCCTAACACTCTCCTCAGAGACACAGAAGTGAATCCAAGAGAAGAGTGTTTGGCCCTTATCACTGAGGCAGAGGCCGAATCTGGAGAGACTGGGAAAGTATTGAATGCCAGTGAGGAAGATCTCACTGAGCATTCAACGCCCAACCTGGCAGCAAGCCTGGCGATGAACGCCAGTGAGGAAGCTCTCATTGGGCGTTCAACGCCCATCCTGGCAGCAAAACTGGCGTTGAACACCAACCAGGGAGCACTGGCTGGGCGTTCAACACCTAAACAGGCAGGGAAGCTGGCGCTGAACGCCAGCAAGGATACCCCTGCTGGGCGTTTAACACCCAAAAGGATAGAGGAACTGGCGTTTAATGCCAGTAAGGGTGCACAGCATGGGCGTTCAACGCCCAAAGAGCTAACAGAGCTGGCGTTGAGCGCCAGTAAAAGCACACCTTCTGAGTGCTCAATTCCCACTCAAGAAACCCCTATCCTAGAACCAAAGGAAGCCAAGGCTCACATAAAGACCATAGAGGTTCCTTTGAATGCACTCATGCAGTGCATGAGTTCTGATGAATACTCATCCTCTGATGAGGATGAAGACACTAGGAAAGAGCAAGTTGCTCGGTACCTAGTAGCTCTTATGAAGCTGAGTGCCAAGCTATTTGGTACAAAGCCTTTGGAGGATGAACCTCCACTATTTTCCAAAGAACTCTATGCTTTGGTTCAGCAGAAGCTACCTCAGAAACTTCCAGATCCTGGACGCTTCCTGATTCCTTGCACCATAGGCACCATAACCTTTGAAAAGGCTCTGCGTGACCTAGGGTCAAGTATAAACCTCATGCCACTCTCTATAATTGAGAAGCTGGGAATCCAAGAGGCATAAGAAACAAGGATTACCTTGCATAAGGACTGGATGGTGTTCAAGGTTTTTGACCCTCCATTACCCTTTGACAAGGGAGGCACTTGCATAAAGGATTCAGCATCCAAGCCTCCTCCATTGGATGAAACCAATTCAATCCCTCCTAAGACCAAACGTAAATTTGGTGTTGGATGTACACTATCCACAAAGGAGGAAGGCCCTAAAAGGAAGATACCTAGGAGATGAAAAAATAAAAAGATCCCTACTGAAGGCTTTTCACCATAGAAAATGGTAATGTTCACTTACCTCATCATGGTATTCACCATGGAAGAGGGAAATGGTACTAAGGGACACCAGCATATTGTTACAAGCCCAACCCTGCCTCATGCAGTGAACAAGATCCTGTCTCTTTAGCATCTTACGCTAATCCATGAGAGCTCAGGAAGGAAGCTCTCAGAAAGGAGTAAGGATTTATTCCTCTATGACTATCTTCCTCCTTGAAAGGAGTTGTCCGTCAAGCTAATGACATTAAAGAAGCGCTTGTTGGGAGGCAACCCAACCTTAATTAATTATTTTTATTTTTCCTTAATTTTGTTTTTCTTTAAGTTATTTTTGTAGGTTCATGATCATGTACATCAATCAGAACAGAGACATAAATGCTAAGCAGTAAAAATAGAACACTCCAGATGGAGTGTTGCGGGCGTTCAACGCCAGCGAGGGAGCAGGCCTTGGGCGTTCAAACGCCAAATGCAAAGGGCATGAAATCTGAATTTTTTAGCCTCTCAAGACCAGTGGGTCCCACAGACTCCCCACCTATCATATTTGCTCGAGGGCGAGCGAAACTCTTAAGTTTGGTGTTGCAAAAGCTTTGCTTTTTGACTTCTACCACTCCTGCAAAGAGCCATGAAGGAAGAACAACAAAGACAAAGGAGTGACATTTAAGAGATCAAGCACTACATTAGATCCTTGATAAACCACTATTTTATGGTTTATCTTGTGCGAATTTGAGTGGTTTTTATCATCTCTTCACCCACTTATTCATATGATTTGCATGATTTTACAATCCCTTCCTAATTTTGTTCTATAATTGAAAACTTGCTTCCCAAGCCTTTAAATTACCAAAAATTAATTCCCCTTTATACCATTCGATGCCGTGATCCATGTGTTAAGTGTTTCAGGCTTTATAGGGCAGGAATGGCTTAGTGAATGGAGTGGAAGCTTGCAAAAATTGAAGGAACACAAGAAACCAAGGAGATAACTAGCGAGCATCGACGCGCACGCATGGCTCACGCGAGCGCGCAATTTGGAGAAATTCATTGTGACGCGTGAGCGTACCTGACGCGTACGCGTGGACTGGAGTTCGCACAACGACGCGAGCGCATGCCTGACGCGCACACGTGGAAAGAAAAATTGTCAAGTGACGCGCACGCGTGACTTACGCGTACGCGTGACATGCCCGTTCTGCAGAAATAACAGAAAATGCTGGGGGCGATTTTGGGTCAAGTTTTGACCCAGTTTTCGGCCCAAAAATACAGAATAGAGCCATGGAACATACAGAGACTCAAGACACGTTCACACACTCTCATTACGAGTAGTTTTAGTTTAGTTTTCGAATCCTAGAGAGAATACTACTCCTTCCTCTAGGGTTCTTCACATTCATAGTTTCAGAGTTTCATGCTTTTACTTTTGGATACTGAGAAGGATCATTACCTCCGTGGAAGTTTCATTATTCTAGTTTGTTTTCTTAATTTCTTTATTTTTTACTGCCCATTGACCCTGTTTGGATAAGTATGTTGCATTTTGAGATTTATTAATACAAGAACCTTTTTACTTTTAATTGATTTTTAATTATTGTCTATTATGTTTTTCTTTTATCCCCCTTTTAATTCTGTGAAGTTTATATTCATGATAATGGAGTAGTTTCCTAACTTGATTGGGAGTTGATTGAAAGGAGAATCTTGAGTTGGGATACTCAAGTGTTAATTCTAATGGGTAGTTGATGACTGACAACTCTAGTCTCTTAGTCTAATCCCTTCTTAGGAAAGGATTAGGACCTATGACATAGTTGGTTAGTTAGTTACTGAACTTTTCCTTATTAATTAAGGGAAGACTAAGTAGAGCAACAACCTTTTATTATTAAACTTGAGAAATTCCAACAAGGATAGAAATTCCAATTAATCTTATCCCGATCAAGGTTTTTAATTTAATTATATAAATTCTCTCATTAATTTCCGTTGTTTAATTTTATAATTACCTATTTTCCTGTTTCTCAAACTCAAAATTTCTGGGAAAACCTCTAACCAATAAGCTGCACTCTTTTGTCAACTCGTTGGGAGATGACCTGGGATTGATACTCCCAGTAATCTTATTCTTAAATATGTGATAACTCTTCTAAATTGACAAGCAGATTTTTGATGGTTAAGAACTGTACTTGCAACACATTTTTATTATTAATTTCTTAATCGGCCAATTTCCACCACGTCAATTTTTGGCGCCATTGCCGGGGAGTTGCAATAGTGTACTAATTTATTGGTTGGAATTTATTTATTTGAATTTTTATTTTATTTTGTTTTATTACCATGAGCTATATGTTTCTTTTATTGAATGATACATTCACTGCCTGATCCGAGCTTAGCCGCATTTGATCCTTAAATTGAAAGAACTCTTTCACGTATTAGGCGAGCTCAGCGTCGATTAGCCTTTGAGGGTGGTGAAGTGGTTGTTACCCATTTACCAGTCTTATCTGAGAGTGAATCTGAACCTCCATTTGAGGAAGAAATAAGCTCCTCTACTACTGACTCAGTTGATTTACGTGCAGGTAACATGGCAGCACCCAGGAGGATTACTCTCCAGGAGGCAGGAGCCCCAGACTTTGCTCTGCAACCGTATCAAGCGCGTCACCCAAATTTGGCTGCAGATTTTGAACTGAAGACTGCGCTAATCAACTTGATACCTAAGTTTCATAGCTTACCCGCTCAGGAGCCTATAAAGCACCTCAGGGATTTTCAGACAGCCTGTTCTACTGTTCGGCATCATGGTGCAGATGAAACTTCTGTTCTGCTAATCGCTTTCCCGTTTTCTCTTGAGGGAAAGGCGAGGGAGTGATATTACTCCCAACTTGAAGCAACTGTTACCAACTGGGACACGCTCAGGAGAGAATTCTTGGAAAAATACTTTCCGGCTGAAGTTACAGACAGACTAAGAAAGGAGATTTCCTGCATAATCCAAGGTGAATCAGAAACCCTTTATGAGTACTGGGAGTGCTTCAAGAGTCTGCTGGATGCATGCCCCCACCACATGATTGATAAGTTGGTATTGATCAGCTACTTCACATAAGGCATGAAGCCTCAGGATAAGACCACGTTGGATGGTGCTAGTAATGGGTCTCTGAAAAAGTACAAGACAGCAGATGAGGCGTGGCAACTGATCAGCGACTTAGCTGAGTCAACTAGAAATCACAGGCATAGGAACAGCCACTCAAAGACTGTTGCAGAGGTTTCCTCTAGCATTGAGACTACTGCTCTCACACAGAGTATATGTGAGATGACCAACCTACTGAAGCAGATAAATTTGAATCAACAACAATCTCAACCTCCCTCACCACAACATAGTCAACAACTGGTTCCTCAGAGAGTATGCAGAATATGTGCTGATTATAGTCACCACACTGATGAGTGTCCACAGCTCCAACACGAGGACAACACCTTGGCAGCCACTCACAATTTCTATGACAGCCCAAATCAAGGATATCATCAACAAGGCGGCAACTATAACTAGGGTGGGAACTATAACCAAGGTTGGCAAGACCACTCTAACCAGGGGTGGAGAGATAATTCTAACCAGAGTTGGAGGGACAACCATAACAGAGGAGGCAGAGACAACCAGGGAAATCAGCGGTGGAATAATAACAACAACCAGAATAACCAGTATCAGCAAAACCAGAACCAGCCTTACAGAGCACCTCATCTAAGGCAGTCTCAAGGACCTCAGCACAACCAATAGCAGTCCCCTCAGATCACCTATCCCTCTTCTTCTTTTCATGATGAACTACTTCAGTCTATTGAGCAAAGGCAAAAGGCCATGGAGAGCTCGCTTAGCTCCACCTTAAATGGTCTGACCTCTGCTGTACAAGCTTTTGCCTCACAGATTGGATCAATAAATAACTCCAACAACCAGCCTTCAAGCTCCAGTGGAATTCCTTTTCAACCATTACCCAACCCCAAAGGTGGCATTAATGCCATCACTTTGAGGTCTGAAACCACACTGCAAGAGAGGAATCCTGAGGAGCCAAGCTCACAAGAACACGCCTCAATGGAGGATATGGTTGAAGTGGAGGAGGTTGAAGAAGAAGATGAAGTGCAAGACTTGGTTGAAGAAGAAGTAGCTCACCCCAGGAATGGAGCACTAAGAAACACAGAAGCTGCAAGAGACGCAGAAGCTGTAGGAGATGCCATCCATATCCTATTTCCACACCTTTCAAGGAAGTCCAGAAAGCAGATGGAACTTGATCCCAAAATGGTAGAAATCTTCAAAAAGGTTGAGGTAACTGTTCCTCTTTTTGATGTTATTCAGCAAGTACCTAAATATGCAAAATTCCTAAAAGATTTGTGCATACATAAGGACAAGATTAATGAATTAGAAACTATTCATTTAGGTAGTTCCATATCTGCTTTAATGGGGGGCATACCTGAAAAATGTAGTAACCCAGGTCCATGCATGGTTAACTGTACCATTGGGGGTGTAATATTTTCTGACTGCATGTGTGACTTAGGAGCGTGCGTGAGTATTATGCCTTTGTCTATATATGATGCTTTGAGGCTCCCTCCCTTAAAAAGGTCGGCAACTCATTTTGTGTTAGCAGATAAAAGCATTATTACAGTAGTTGGAATTGCTGAAGATGTATTAGTGAGCATTAAGGGGCTCACGTTTCCCATTGACTTCTATATCTTGGAGATGCTCCAAAATGACTCAGGAAAGTCGTCATCCATCCTGCTTGGAAGACCATTTCTGAAGACTTCGAAGTTTAAGCAGGATGCCTTTTCAGGAACCTATTCTTTTGAGATAGACGGCTGAGCAGTGAGCTTCAATCTGAATGAAGCTATGAAGCATCCTCCAGAAGATCATTCCGTCTTACAGTGCGATATCATTGATGAGACTGTAGCTGCAGTCCACCAGGAGGAAATAGAAGAGATGCACATGGAGCATGGTCCAAGTGTGGAAAAACCCTCTGAACACAATGAGGAAACCTTGCCATTATCACTAGCTCTAGAGGATCTAGTGCCCAGTCAAGAGCAGAAATTGGAGTTAAAGCCTCTTCCACCCCACCTCAAGTATGCTTACCTTGAAGATAATCAGAAGCTCCCAGTCATCATTGCAAGGGAACTCACTTCCTAACAAGAGGAGCAGCTGCTTAGTGTACTGAGAAGACACAAGAAGGCCACTGGGTGGAGCTTGGCGGATATAGTAGGCATCAGTCCTCAAGTTTGTGAGCACAGAATATACTTAGAAGAGGAAGTAAAGCCTGTCTGTCAACCCTAAAGAAGATTGAATCCCACCATCTTAGAAGTTGTCAAGAAAGAAGTGACTAGGCTACTTGAAGCAGATATTATTTATCCCATCTCAGACAGCGAATGGGTCAGCCCAGTACAAGTGGTGCCCAAGAAGTCTGGAGTCACAACAGTAAAGAATGAACATGGAGAACTCCTGACAACTAGAGTGCAAAATTCATGGAGAGTTTGCATTGACTATAGGCGTCTTAACCAAGCTACTCGCAAGGATCACTACTCCTTGCCATTTATTGATCAGATGCTTGATCGCCTGTCAGGTAAATCCCATTACTGCTTTTTAGATGGTTATACAAGCTATTTCCAAATTCATATAGCTCCTGAAGATCAGGAGAAGACTACTTTTACATGTCCCTTTGGAACGTATGCATACAAAATTATGCCTTTTGGCTTATGTAATGCACCAGCTACTTTCCAAAGATTCATGATGAGTATCTTTTCAGATCTTATTCAGAACTGTATGGAAGTATTCATGGATGATTTTAGCGTTTATGGTGATTCCTTTAACCTTTGCTTGGATAGTTTAGCTAGAGTATTAGACAGGTGTGTTAGTTCAAACCTTGTAATGAATTTTGAAAAATGTCACTTTATGGTAAAATAAGGGATTGTTCTAAGACATGTTATTTTTAGTACTGGTATTTCTGTAGATCCAGCAAAGGTAGATGTCATTTCTAGTTTACCTTACCCCTCCTCTATGAGGGTGATGTGTGGAAAACGGTCCAACACAAAATTCACTGGCAAGTGTACCGGGTCGCATCAAGTAATAATAACTCACGTGAGTGAGGTCGATCCCACAGGGATTGAAGGATTGAGCAATTTTAGTTTAGTGGTTGATTTAGTCAAGCGAATCAAGTATTGGTTGAGTGGTTTGTAATTTGCAAAAACTAAATTGCATGAAAATTTAAGGGAATGGGTAATTTGCATGAAATTAAAGAGAACAGAAAATAGAAGTGCTGAATCTTAAAGAACAAGAAATTTAAATGGCAGAAACTTAGAACGCAAGAAATGTAAATTGCAGAATCTTAAAGTTCAAGAAATGTAAATGGCTTGAATTATAACGGGAATTGGGAATTGGATTTGCAGAAATTAAACAAGGAAAAGTAAATTGCAATAAACAGAAAAGTAGAAAAGGAATTAAAATGAAACGGATCTCAACTGGAAATGTAAACGAACTTGGAGACGCATTCAACAGAGAAATTAAAATGAAAACTCCAGATCTCAGGACCCAAGAGACTAGATAACCAAGTCTAGATCTCAATGCCTTCCTAGATCCAAATTTAGAATTCAATTGCAAGAAAAGTAAAGGTCAAGCAGTAGAAGAAAGGAATTCAAATATTGATTTCTCAAAAAGTGCAGTAAATAAAACAGAGAGATCTCAGGGTGGGATTGAAACAGAATTCCTTCAATTTTCCAGCACCCAGGATTCAAGACAAGTGTAAATGAAATTTAAAATAAGAAAACTAAGAGGAAGAGAATTCAATTCTCCTTCCCCATGACTCAGAATCTCCAAATAACTCCTAACCAAAAGCTCTCCCAAAACCACTCAACAAAACTAAAAGAAAAAGCTCTCTAAAAACTTAAATTCTAAGCTATTTATACACTCTCTTCAAATGATCTTCAAGCCTTGAATTGGGCCTTTGCTCTTGATGGAATTGGGTTGACAAAAGCCTCTGTTGATTGCTCTTGGAGTTGGAGAGAAACCCACTTGTGAACCGGGCCATGAACCATTAAAGCTTGAGTTAAAGTTTGAGGCAAACTTTGACTCAAGCTTTTCATATCAGCTAGCCTCCCTTTGCTGTCATCCACGTTTGAGCCAAAGTTTGAGGTCAAACTTTGAGCCAAACGTGGATTCTCCCTTGCATGCTTCTTGGCCAACGTTTGGCCCAACGTTTGAGGCAAACGTTGGCGCAAACGTGGCTCCATTTAACCTTCAATCAGGGGCTCCTCTTCATACTCAAATGGCGCCAACGTTTGACTCAAAGTTTGAGGCAAACGTTGGCGCAAGCTTTTGATGCCTCCAGGGTGAAGTTAAGCTTTTCCTCAAGTTTGAGCTAAAGTTTGAGGCAAGCTTTGGCTCAAGCTTTTTGTTCTCTCTTGCTCCTTGCCATTCCTTCTTTCTTCAACCTTCTTCAAAGCTCTTTTCACCTATCATCAATCAATCAAAAACATCAAAGCTATGCTCCAAATCATGAGATTGTGTTTCTTTCATAATATATGACAATTATAGCACAAAATCTCATGAAAATACATTAATTTATCCATGGTTGATTGAATCAAAGGAAACATGAAATTCTACCCAATTGGCTTACTTATGGCTCAAGAAAGTGCATAAAATCAATTGAAAACAAAAGAAAAAGGCTAGTGAAACTAGGCTAAGATGACTTGTCATCACAACACCAAACTTAAAGCTTGCTTGTTCCCAAGCAAGAAAAGAATTATGCTCAAAGGTTCTTTCAATTAGAATGGATTTGAAGAATGACATGTACTATCCTATGAGTGAAGTGATTAAGTGACAGTGGGGTGAACTCTAAATTATATGCTCATGCAAGGGCTTCAGTGCTTACTAGTCCCTACATCTTGGAAGTCTTAGGTCTTAAGACTTTCATCCAAATGATATCATGGAGATCTCTCTATAGGTAATCACCTTGAAGCAGCTTATAGTTTCTGTGCTTTGGCCTTGACTCTAAGTGTCGTGTCTCAAAGCGGCTCTTTAGATAAGCTTTCAATCAATACTCCTAAACCAGTTGGTTTTAAGGTATTAGGTGTTGAAGCACCCCTTAGGATTTACTTGCTCAAGCCTCTCTCCTTGACACACTTCGACCACAAGCATTTACTAGGATAATAACACTTTGAGTTCTTGTTTCTTTCTTCTTTTCTGTCTAGTAATTGATGCTCAGAGCCTTGGGCCATGTTCTTTTTGTTTTGTTTTATTTTCTTTATATATATTTTCTTTATTTTCTTTTATTTGCTGCTTCTTGGATCAATAAATGTTCGAAAATCTCCACAATACTTCTTTGAACTCTATGTCCTGCCTATGAGCTCCCATGCAAGTTTTCATAAGCATGCAACCTCAATGCATAATCATACAACTAGAACCACCACTTCTCCTAATCTTTTGCTTGCCTCAAAATTGTTTAATTCCTCAATCCTTCTTTTCAAAGAACTATCATGTGGTGCCCCCCTTTTTTTTTTGAAATCTTGAGTGCACGCAAGTTTGAAAAGTGTGGTGTTGTGAATAATCAAGCATCTTACTTATTGAATTACAGAAAAACTATACTATGCAGATAGGCAGGGGTATTATATCACTTTCAATCATAGAAGTATTTGATATAAACTAATCACTGAACAATACAACCTTTTGGAATTTACTTGCTGTCCTCCTCCTCATCATCATCATTGCCGGTCTTCACATTCCTCTTTCATCTCTTTGATTGATGATGCTTGATCTTTCCAAAAGCTTGTATGATGCTCTGCAGTGATATTGAAAGTTGCTTGTTCCCCAAGCACTTGAAAAATGGTTAGCATGCATGATTTATTTGTGGGCCTTTGAACTTACTTTGGTGTGGGAACACCAAACTTAGTACATTACCAATGGTTCTCATGCATCAGATTAACCATGTGTGAAACTCTTTTTCTTTTTCAAAAGCAATAAAACTGAAAACTAGGAAACAGCAGAATAGTTAACTAGTTTATCTAAATGCTTGAGGCTAGCATATGCAGAAGGTGAGAACATATTTTATGATGGAATTTTGGTGGAACACCAAACTTAGAATCTTTTATTCTCCCTTAGATTGTTTTGGTGTGCAACACCAAACTTAGCTTCTTGCAATATAGATAAAGCTAATTAACCTTTTTATTAAAATAGCTATGAAAAGAAAACTACCTCAGGTTGGGTTGCCTCCCAACAAAGCGCTTCTTTATTGTCACTAGCTTGACATTCTCTATGCTTGCTCAGCTCAGATTTTGGACTTCCTTCTCCTTGTCCCATTGTCCTCCTAAGTTAGGCTTTGCTCTGTGGTGCTCATCCTGGATGAGTGATTCTTTTCCTTTAGCCCTCTCGCTTTCCTTCAAAATTGCTTTCCATTTCTCCCATTCGGCAGCTTTTTCATTGTCTTTTGTGTCATCTTTAGTAGCTTTGGGGAAAGTAGTTGCCCTCTTCTCACCCATTTCTGTGAGGTTCTTAGCCAGTTGTTGCATTTGCTTCTCAATTCTTCTGATTGATGCTTCCTGGTTCTTCATTGTCACCTCTTGATGTTTCATCATTCTCTCTATTAAGATCTCCAAATTGGTGATCCTCTGAGAGTCTTGTGAGATTGGTTGGTTGTGGAGTGTTGGGGGTTGGAAGGGTGGGTGGTGTGGTGGTATGTAGTGATTGTTGTTGGTATGGTGATGTTTTTGCAGGTTTGGAAAATTGGGGTTGTTGTAGTTGAAGTCCCTTTGTCCTTGATTTTGATGCTCACTTCTTCTCCAGTTGGAATGAGTTCTCCAGGGTGGATTGTACACATCACCTTGAGACTTGTGTTGGAACATACTTGCGGTATTGTTTGGATAATGTAATCGCTCATAACTTTGTTGCTCATGGTCAATTGCTCCAAAACCTTGTTCAGGTTGATTCCAACCGTGTGAGTTTTGAGTTAGGTTGTATGCATGTACTACAGCATTTCGCAGCTCATTGACTTTTCTGACCATCATATCTAGGTGTTGTAGAGTCTGCTGATGCATCTGCTTGTGTTGGTTCATAACTGCACAGACACCTTCAATTTTCTTCTCTTGTGTGAATGGTTATACTTCTGCCTTTGGTTTAACAATCCCCTGAGGTGGTTTCAACTTGACTAGGAGTTCACTCATTAGTTCTTCCCATCCGATGATGCTTCCTTGTGGGAAAGCTTCAAACCATTGAGCAACATCATTCATGGTAGTGAGCGGACGCTTCATTTCATCGGTTGCATTGTCATCTGGGGTTAGGGCACTACTCTCATACTGACTGGGATTCGTTGGGTTCTTCTCCATGATCTGCACAGTCACGGACAGTCCAAATGAAGATTGAATACATTCGTGCCCAAAATATGGTTAGAAGATTAGTTGACACAATGTGTCAAACAGTTGATAGACTTGAAAGATTAATAGAAGAAAATTGCTTCTCTCGTATATTCAACAAGCAAAAGCGTAAGGATCATACAAAGCCAGAGAAACCAAGAAAACTTCACTCTATTGCTAAAGTGAAGTTTCAGTTAGCTCAAGCAAAAATTCAAACAGTTAGTGGGTTAATTAAAAGTTAAAGAAACAGAAAAAAAAAGTGCTTGATCTAGATATCCACTTCACTTAATCATTGTCAATCTATTTCAATCCCCGGCAACGGCGCCAAAAACTTGATGTGTGAAAAACGATCCAACACAAAACTCACCGGCAAGTGTACCGGGTCGCATCAAGTAATAATAACTCACGTGAGTGAGGTCGATCCCACAGGGATTGAAGGATTGAGCAATTTTAGTTTAGTGGTTGATTTAGTCAAGCGAATCAAGTATTGGTTGAGTGGTTTGTAATTTGCAGAAACTAAATTGCATGAAAATTTAAGGGAATGGGTAATTTGCATGAAATTAAAGAGAATAGAAAATAGAAGTGATGAATCTTAAAGAACAAGAAATTTAAATGGCAGAAACTTAGAACGCAAGAAATGTAAATTGCAGAATCTTAAAGTTCAAGAAATGTAAATGGCTTGAATTATAACGGGAATTGGGAATTGGATTTGCAAAAATTAAACAAGGAAAAGTAAATTGCAATAAACAGAAAAGTAAAAAAGGAATTAAAATGAAACGGATCTCAACTGGAAATGTAAATGAACTTGGAGACGCATTCAACAGAGAAATTAAAATGAAAACTCCAGATCTCAGGACCCAAGAGACTAGATAACCAAGTCTAGATCTCAATGCCTTCCTAGATCCAAATTTAGAATTCAATTGCAAGAAAAGTAAAGGTCAAGCAGTAGAAGAAAGGAATTCAAATATTGATTTCTCAAAAAGTGCAGTAAATAAAACAGAGAGATCTCAGGGTGGGATTGAAACAGAATTCCTTCAATTTTCCAGCACCCAGGATTCAAGACAAATGTAAATGAAATTTAAAATAAGAAAACTAAGAGGAAGAGAATTCAATTCTCCTTCCCAAGACTCAGAATCTCCAAATAACTCCTAACCAAAAGCTCTCCCAAAACCACTCAGCAAAACTAAAAGAAAAAGCTCTCTAAAAACTTAAATTCTAAGCTATTTATACACTCTCTTCAAATGATCTTCAAGCCTTGAATTGGGCCTTTGCTCTTGATGGAATTGGGTTGACAAAAGCCTCTGTTGATTGCTCTTGGAGTTGGAGAGAAACCCACTTGTGAACCGGGCCATGAACCATTAAAGCTTGAGTTAAAGTTTGAGGCAAACTTTGACTCAAGCTTTTCATATCAGCTAGCCTCCCTTTGCTGTCATCCACGTTTGAGCCAAAGTTTGAGGTCAAACTTTGAGCCAAACGTGGATTCTCCCTTGCATGCTTCTTGGCCAACGTTGGCGCAAAGGTGGCTCCATTTAACCTTCAATCAGGGACTCCTCTTCATACTCAAATGGCGCTAACGTTTGACTCAAAGTTTGAGGCAAATATTGGCGCAAGCTTTTGATGCCTCCAGGGTGAAGTTAAGCTCTTCCTCAAGTTTGAGCTAAAGTTTGAGGCAAGCTTTGGCTCAAGCTTTTTGTTCTCTCTTGCTCCTTGCCATTCCTTCTTTCTTCAACCTTCTTCAAAGCTCTTTTCACCTATCATCAATCAATCAAAAATATCAAAGCTATGCTCTAAATCATGAGATTGTGTTTCTTTTATAATATATGACAATTATAGCATAAAATCTCATGAAAATGCATTAATTTATCCATGGTTGATTGAATCAAAGGAAACATGAAATTCTACCCAATTGGCTTACTTATGGCTCAAGAAAGTGCATAAAATCAATTGAAAACAAAAGAAAAAGGCTAGTGAAACTAGGCTAAGATGACTTGTCATCAGAGGGAAGTCCATTCGTTCCTTGGCCATGTAGGTTTCTACAGGAGATTCATTAAGAACTTCAGTAAGGTAGCATTGCCTTTATCCAGACTGCTGCAGAAAGATATTGAGTTCGAGTTCAGTGAGGATTGCATGCAAGCGTTTGATAAGCTGAAGATCGCCATAACTCAAGCTCTGATTGTGAGAGGACTAGATTGGAGCCAGCCTTTTGAGATTATGTGTGATGCCTCCAACCATGCGGTAGGAGCTGCGCTGGCTCAGCATGAAGGTAAGGATCCTTTCATAATTGCTTATGCGTCTAAAACCTTAGATGTTGCTCAGTCTAATTACACTACTACTGAAAAAGAGCTTCTTGCTATTGTTTTCGCTCTAGATAAATTCCGAGCCTATTTACTTGGTACTAAGGTAGTATTGTACTCAAACCACGTAGCTCTAAAGTATCTATTAGCTAAAAAAGAGTCCAAACCAAGGCTAATACGTTGGATACTGCTGCTGCAAGAATTTGATTTAGAAATTAAGGATAGGAGTGGTTCTCAGAATTTAGTGGCAGACCACTTGAGTCGCCTTGAGCACATTAAGGATGACTCCACTCCTATCAATAATGCTTTTCCTTTTGATAGCTTGCATGCAGTATCTGAAGTAGTTCCTTGGTATGCGCCTGTAGCTAATTATCTAGTTAGCCATACTTTCCCTCCCAATTTTACTAAACACTAGAGGGACAAGCTGAAAAGCGAGTCCAAATATTATATATGGGATGATCCCTATTTGTGGATGTATAGTGCTGAATAGGTAATTAGAAGGTGTGTGCCTCAATCAGAATTCCAGTCCATTTTAGAGGCCTGCCACTCATCTGAGAGTGGTGGACATTTTGGCCCTCAAAGAACAGCTAGAAAAATTCTAGACTATGGATTCTGGTGGCCCACTCTTTTTAAAGATGCTAATGTCTTCTGTAAATCTTGTTCCCCATGCCAGAGGTTTGGTAATATATCCAAGAGGGATGAGATGCCCCCAACAAATTATGTTATTCTGTAAAATTTTTGATGTTTGGGGCATTGACTTCATGGGTCCATTTCCAAACTTGAGCGGTTTCGTATATATCTTGTTAGCTGTAGATTATGTTTCTAAATGGGTGGAAGCAATTCCTACCCATACTAACGATGCTAACACTGTTGTCTCTTTTGTTAGAAACCATATTTTCTGTCACTTTGGATCACCACGAGCAATCGTGAGTGATCAAGGCACCCATTTTTGTAATAGGAGACTGACCGCTCTACTGAAGAAGCATGGTGTTATTCAGTAGATAGCAACAGCCTACCATCCCCAGACTAATGGACAAGCGGAGGTATCTAATAGAGAGATAAAGCGTATCCTGGAGAAGATAGTCAAGTCTCATAGGAAGGACTGGAGCACCAGGTTACAAGATGCACTTTGGGCATATCGAACAGCATATAAGACACCTATAGGGATGAGCCCCTTTCGCCTGGTTTATGGAAAAGCATGTCACCTCCCAGTAGAGATAGAACACAAAGCATTCTGGGTAGTGAGAGAAATCCACATGAGATTTGAGAGAGCCGACGCTGAACAAAAGATGCAACTAGCAGAGCTGGAGACCCTTCGCCTGGAGGCATATGATAACTCCAGACTATACAAAGAGAAGATGAAGGCTGTGCATGACAAGCACATCAAAAGGAGAAAATTAAGACCTGGAGAGCTGGTTCTCCTTTACAACTCCAGACTAAGGCTCATGCCAGGAAAGCTAAGATCCAGATGGGAAAGTCTCTACAGAGTGGAGAAGGCAGAGCCTTACGGAGTCTTTCACTTGAGTCATCCTTCAAGCTCTAAATTCATCAAGGTCAATGGACATCGCTTAAAGCTATACCATAGTGAGAAGATAAAGAAAAACAAGGAGCTAGAGATCTTCCTCTTGGAGGATCCACCAACGGTAGGAAACTGAGCTAGTGGACCGTCCAACTTAAGGACGTTAAAGAAAATTGCTAGGTGGGAGACAACCCATCATGGTATGATCATTCCATTTCAGTCTTAGTTTTGTTTTATTTTATTCTACTTTATTTTTCTTAGTGACTCTTCTCATAATCTCTGCATATAGTCTGCATTCTGCATTAAAAAAAAATGCACGCGACGCGCGAGCGTCGCTGACGCGTCCGCGTCATATGTGCATTCAAAACAAGGAAGAAAAGAAGTAGAGAGTCACGCGGGAGCATGGCTAGAGGCGTGCCTTAGGCACAAATATGCCCACGCGAACGCGTCCCTGACGCGTCCGCGTCACTTGAAAAATCAGCCTCCCACACGTGCGTGTCACCCATGCGCACACGTGGCCTTGCAAAACCGACGTAAAAAGGTGTATGGCAGAGAGTTATGATGGATTGGGGCTGGAATGGTGCTGGAAGCATAAACCCCATCACGCGTACACGTCATTTTTCAAAATTAGGCCATTCACATGTGCGCGTAACCCACGCGCATGCGTCACCCTAAATTTTGGCAATGTGCGTATGAAACAAAGAGTTGTGCGTATGCGAGGCTGCACTCGCGCCAATAGCACAAACCAGGTCACGCGTGCGCATCACCCACGCGCACGCGTCACTTGAAAATAGCGTGCTCCACGCGTCCGCGTCGCATGCGACGCCCAGTTTAACTAGACCTGCGCCAGAATTCCTATCTTTTCTTTCCCAATCCTAATTTTTTCTTTTCCTTTCTTATTTCTTTCTTCTTCCTTCTTTCTGCTTTATTCCTTCTCATTTTTTACTTTCTTCCACCTTCCTTTTCACATCCATTATCAAGGTTCTTTTCTTTTCTTCTTCCCTTTTTTTTATTTATGTTTTCTTCTTCTTTTTCTTTTTACTTTCATTATCTATGTTTTCTTTTTCTTTCTTTTTCTTTTGATTGGTGTTAGAAATTTAATTGGGTGATTGTTTTCCTCTATAATTGCTTGTGGATTATTAAGGAATTGGTTGACAATTAATATAACTTCTTAAGGGTTGTCAATACAAACAGGTTGTTAGTTTGAAACACTTGATAATCAAATTGGACATTTAATGCTTGATCTATGCTACCCATGCCTTTGCCAGCATTCCAATAAACATCTTGCATTTACTTGCCATAACATGAACTTGCTATATTTCCATTGATGAACTTATCACATGTAGTCGCGACCATGTGTTAACGACATCCTTCTTTACCGTGCATTGATTATCACTTGTACCATCCTCTTCCTTGCTCTAACCCTTAGCTTTAAAAGTTACTTTCCTTTTTCCTTTTCAGAATGGCCACCAAGAAAGGTAAAGAGAAAGCTACTCCAAAACTACCGGCAAGGAAAGCGAAGAGAGCGCCGTAACAAGCGCAGATTTACATACCTCAAGGAGCTGCTTGTTGGTAACCACCCACCTGAAGAAGATCCAGACACCCCGGACTCCACTTTATTTACCAGCACAGGGAGCCATGACGGTCCCGATTGTGGAGAAGTTGCTACCAACCCACCTTTGTTCCTGACTGATGGCACTGAGGACAGTGCCAAGCTTTAAGTGTGGGGAGGTCGGTCAGTACCTGACTTCCGGAGGTAATTTCTCTTTCTTAGGACCAATAAATTAGTTATTTTCCTTTTGTTAGGATAGGATAGATTGCATAGTAATAGATATTTGCATGCATGTTCTATTTGGTTGAAAAATAATAAGTTTCTTTTTAAGACCCTATTTTTGAAAAATTTCACTAATTTAAATCAGAATTTTTGTGTTAAACTTGTTTGAAGATTGTATTTGGAACATAAATGATAGCTAAAGAACACACAACCTGTGAGAATTGAGCTTAATTACATGGTTACATTATTTAACCATAATATTTTATTCTTGTGTGTTTACTTCTCTATAATTGTAATCTATATTTTGTTCCATCCTATATGTCCAATGTTTAATGTGTTATATGCATGCATATGATTGAGGCCATTATTTGATTATTAAATCACTTATCCCAAATAGCCTATCCTTCCAATTACCTTTGTTAGCCACTTTGAGCCTTTTAAATCCCATTTGTTCTATATTTTACCACATCACTAGCCTTAAGCGAAAAAACAAGTAATACCCCAAATTGAATCTTTGGTTAGCTTAAGATAGAGATTGTGTGTTAATCGAGTGTGGGAAAACTGTGGGAACATAGGTTAATAAGGGAATATGTTATGTTTTTACTTTGATAAAATATTAGGAATTTGGGTACCTACTCATGTGAGACAAGAAAAATTATAAATCCATGTGCATTGATAATGCTATGTTTACTTTTATTCTATTTAAAAAAATCCAAAAATATTTAATAAATAAATAAATAAATAAGGGGACAAAATTACCCCAATGCAATGTTAAGTTAATGAAAAGATCAATGCATATGTGATACAAATTAAAAGAAGAGTTGATGCATGAGTATGTGATTCAAAAGTGGGAAAATTTTAGGTAGCTAGGCATGATTTTGAAAGTATATAAAGTATGTATAGGTAAGAGCTTAGGTTAATCAAGGATTCAATTTATAGCTCACTTAGCCATATATATATATATATATATATATATATATATATATATATATATATATACCCTCAGCTTTACCTTAGCCCCATTACAACCTTGAAAAGACCTCATGATGTTTGCATTGGTACATTAAATACTTGTTGATTGGTTAGGTAAAGAACAAGGTTTAGAAACCATGACTAGAGAAGAGTAGAGTGATTACCCTATACACTTGAGTGATTAGAGTGCACAGATACTATCAATAAGGGTTCAATGCTTGATTCTGTGTTCCCTGCTTTCATGAGCTGTCTTCTTACAAGTTTACTTGTTTTTACTGTATGAATTTTAATTAGTGATATTTGATTTATATTTGTCTTGAAGAACTTATTTACTTTTAACCAAGTAGGCAAAAATCATTCTAGCATATGGTTGCATTCACATACATAGGTTGCATTGCATTGCATGGGTCTTACTTTTTCCTACTCATTTATTTTATCTCCTTAAGCTTAGCATGAGGACATGCTAATGTTTAAGTGTGGGGAGTTTGATAAACCACTATTTTATGGTTTATCTTGTGCTAATTTGAGTGATTTTTATCAACTCTTCACCCACTTATTCATATGATTTGCATGATTTTACAATCCCTTCCTAATTTTGTTCTATAATTGAAAACTTGCTTTCCAAGCCTTTAAACTACCAAAAATTAATTCCCCTTTATACCATTCGATGCCGTGATTCGTGTGTTAAGTGTTTCAGGCTTCATAGGGCAGGAATGGCTTAGAAAATGGAGAGGAAGCTTGCAAAAATGGAAGGAACACAAGAAACCAAGGAGATAACCAACGAGCATCGACGCGCACGCATGGCTCACGCGAGCACGCGATTTGGAGAAATTCACAGCGACGCATGCGCGTAACTGACGCGTACGCGTGGACTGAAGTTCACACAACGACGTGAGTGCGTGCCTGATGCGCACGCGTGGCAAGGAAAATTGTCAAGCGACGCGCACGCGTGACTGATGCATACGCGTGACATGCGCGATCTGCAGAAGTAACAAAAATCGCTGAGGGCGATTTCAGGCCGAGTTTTGACCCAGTTTTCGGTCCAGAAACACAGAATAAAGCCAGGGAAAATGCAGAGACTCAAGACACATTCACACACTCTCATTACGAGTAGTTTTAGTTTAGTTTTCGAATTCTAGAGAGAATATGATGCCAGGGCATCATGGCTAGTTTTACTAGCCATTTTTTGTATGCTTTAGGTTGGTTTCATGCATTTTCTTAGGAAATAAGCAAGTATTTGGTTGAAAATGCATTCACACCATGATTCAAGCAAACATTGTGAATTTTGAATGATTTCATGAGAATTATGCATGAATTGAATGATAAAATGGATGATGCATAATCCCATGATTAAGAGCAAGACTTTGATGCACTTTGTTTGATTGATTTCAGGTAACAAGAAGCAGAGAAGAGCCACGTTAGTGGCTACGTTAGTGCCACTAACGTGGCCATTAACGTGGAAGAAAAGAGAAGCCCGAACGTTAGTGAGAAAGTTAGTGGCATTAACTTTGAAGAAGGAGAGAATGGAACGTTAGTGGTAAAAGTAAACACCACTAACGTTAGCGACGGGCAAGAAGACCCACGTTAGTCTCTACGTTAGTTACATTAACGTAGGAACTAACGTGGAAGGAAAGGGAAACGCCAACGTTAGTGGAAAAAGTGAATGCCACTAACGTTTGTGAAGGCTAGAACACCCACGTTAGCTTCCACGTTAGTTACATTAACGTGGGAACTAACGTGGAAGGAAAGGGAAGTGCCAACATTAGTGGAAAAAGTGAGTGCCACTAACGTTTTTGAAGCAAAGGAAGACCCACGTCAATGGCCATGTTAGTTACACTAACGTGGACATTAATGTGGGCAAAAGTCTCACTTGGCAGCCTGACCATGCCTTCTTCAAACAAGAATAACTTGAGCCACAAAGCTCCAAATAAGGTGATTTCAATGGCATTGGAAAGTAGGATTCCAGATCTTTCCAAGAATATATGGCACTACATGGTGGACACTGAATTTGAGGGAGAAAACCTGCCCCAAAAGTGCAAAGATGAACATGGTATCAACCTGTAGTAAGGCCAGCTGACCTCTTCACTTTCCAACAAGTGTAACTCGAGCTGTAGAGCTCCAAATGATGCGCTTTCAAAGGCATTGGAAAGTATACATCTAGGGCTTTCCAAAAATATATAATAGTATGAGGTGGACATTAAGTTTGAGCTCCAGAACCTGGCAATATTAACCCCCTGGACGCGGACGTTATTGGCACTCAGTTTTGCCAATAACGCCAGCCACTATGCCAGCAACCCTGTCCCCTTCAAAGGGGCATAACTTGAGTTACAGAGGTCCAATTGAGGTGATTTTAGTTGCGTTAGAAAGCTGACATTCATAGCTTTCTAACAATATATAATACTTTATAGTGGACATGAAATTGGAGCACAAACCATAGGCATCTTTTAAGCCCCAAAAACACCAACTGGGTAGCAAGTGTGACGTTAGCCACACTAACTTCAGCACTAATGCCACACTTGTAGCGTTAGTGTGGCTAACGTTAGCACTGACATTAGCACCTGGACCTCAACTTGATTCACTTTCAAGGACCACCCAACCTCAAGGAAGCAAGCCCACAAGTGTCAACCAATCAAGGCCACAAGAAGCATCTAGAATAGGAATTTTCATTTAATTGTAATTTACTTTTAATTTCATTTTGTAATTTAAGAGAGCCTATATAAGGGCCTTAGTTTTTACATTCAAACGGGAGACGGACATTCTAGAATGGGAGATTGAAGAGGGGTCTTCGGACTTCCTCCCCTCACACACTTTTCCTTCTCTTTCTTTTCTTTGTACTTTTTATTTATGAATTTTGAAGTTTCAATTTCAGTTTTAATCTTTATCTTTATTTTTCTGCACTTTATTTCATTTCTATTTTGGTAGAGCAATGATCAACTAACTCTTTTAATTGGGTTAGAGAGCTCTATTGTGATCCAATCGATCAATTGTAGTTCTGATTCTTCTTCTTCTTTCTTTTCTCTTGATTTTACTAGAGAGCTTTCGATCTTCATCCAATTGAGTAATTGTCTCGGAAGAGAAATTATTCATACTTGGATTTCCTCTGAATCTTGGAAAAGGAATGAGGAAGTCATGCTAGAAATGCTCTCTCACATTGGATTAGGTTGGGGGTTGGATGGATATTGTGACATTTAATCCTACCAATACTTTGATCTATGAATGTGTGTAGTAAAATCAGTGACCAAACTTCATCTCTTCCCATGAGCAATTAAATCAAGGAATTGGGAAATTGTTCAAGCTTAGAGAGATTGGATTACCAAGGAATTGGGATCCAATCACTTAAGATTGCCAAGGAGATCAATGAATGCATTGATTGAGGAAGAGATGAGAATGAACTTGATCCGGAGGATTGCAATATCTCTTGATCCCAATGTTCATTTTATTTTTAGTTCTTACATTTACTTTTCTTTCCATTTTACTTTTCTGCACTTTATTGCTTTCTTTACTTTTATGCCATTTACATTTCCTTGATTACTTATCACTCCAATATGATTCGTCTAACTAGGATAATTAATCAACTATTGATTGCTTAATCCGTTAATCTCTGTGGGATTCGACCTCACTCTTTTGTGAGTTATTACTTGACAACAATTCGGTATACTTGCCGAGGGAGATTTGTTAACAAACAAGTCTCCGTGCATCAAGTTTATGGCGCCGTTGCCGGGGATTAATTGTGATTAACAAACTACCGGTTGATTGATTTACTAGATTAGACACTTTTCTTTTGTCTTTATTTTCTTTTGCTTCTTATTTTCTTTTGCTAACTAACTGTTTGTGATATTGCCTCACTAAGAATCCCTCATTTATTACAATGGAGATTCCAATTTCTTTTGGTGATTATTATTTGAGACAGAGCTTTCTGCAGGAAAGAAAGGAGCATCCATCATATTTTAGTCAATCAAAATTCATGGGAAACTCTCCACCACCACAGAATGATTCACTTTACTATGCTCATGGTGGGTCGGAGTATCAAGAACATGAATTGGGGTACTTTCCAGAGCCACAAAATGGTCCATATTTTGGTGAAATTGATCACTACTCAGGTTGTGACTTGGAAGATCAAAATCAAAGAGATTCCACTCATTCATACCCCATTCATCAAGAGCCATCACCTCTCAATTATCCAACCTCACCTCCAAGTTTTACATGCCTAAATTCTTTATCATTTGAGTATGCCTCAGCACAAAAGTCTATCCCAAATCCATACAATTCATTTCACCATCCACAAAACTCAATCCACTACCCACAAGAGTCATACCACTTTCAGAACACACAACTACGAAACAACCAATTTCATTCACAAGCCAACCCCGACCAACCATTACAACCTACCCATCCTCCTTTAGATAAACTTGCTAGGATGGAACTCATCATTGAAGAATTCAAAAAAGGTAGAGAAGAAGAGAGACTCGCTAGGATAGAACTCCTCCTTGAAGAAATAATAAAGACAAACGAAGAGGAGAAAATAGCAAAAAGAGACCATGAAGAAAAATTGAGACAGAATGCACAACTCTATTTTGAAGAACGATTTATTGAAGAGCTGAGATTACAACGAGAGACCACTTCACTCTCTCCAGAAATAGAGGAGTTCATTCAAAAGTCAAGAACAAGGGAGGAATCAGAAGAACAAGAAAAAGAGGCAGCCATACCAAGTGAGATTCATATAAAGAAGGAGGAGGCTGTGAGAGTATATAAGCCCAAAGTTCCAGACCCACAGAGGTTACTAGGGGTAACAAAGGAACATGCAAACTCACTCCCAAAAGACTCAATGCAACATCATGTAGAAGAAAGGGAGGAAGTCAATCAAGGGAGTTCACACTACTCCAACAACAGAGAGTTGCACAAAGGGTGAGTTCATTGAACCACCAATTCAAGAAGCTCTTGATGAAAAGGATGCTCCAACCATCATACAACACCCAAGTACTGAAATCAAGGTGGTGAAGGCAATCAACATGAGCACTAAAAAGAGGATGGTGACCAAGAAAAGAAGGACAATATCCATGAAGAAGAAAAGGTCAACCAAAAACCATCCCACCCCTACCCCAACATGCAAGTTTACTCAAGCTAACAATAGAAGAAGGCTTGCTGGGGAGAGGCACTCAAAACAAGGGGCATTAACTGGCTCCTCTTTCCTCTTGAGGTCATTCCTCTTAACAAACTGGAAGAAGAGGAAGAAATTCATGAACAACATGTCAAGCTAATGACATTAAAAGAGCGCTTGTTGGGAGGCAACCCAACCATAGGTAACATTTTCTTTCCTTGCTTAGTTTACTTTCAATAATTTGACATATGATTGCATTCTAAGTTTGGTGTTGCCATGCAACAAAATGATTTTCAATCTTCACTAGGTATTTGCATCATTCTAAAATGACAGTGTCACACTAAGTTTGGTGTTGCCACTTAACTTTCATGCAAAGTACCATGCCAACACCACTTATTAATGTCATCACAATGTTGCTGTTTTTAGTTCTTGTGCCTTTATTGTGATCCTTAATCTTGCTTGCTGAAACACATGCATACTCACACTTTATTCTAAGACATTCATGATCCATCATAAACCCCATCACCACTGTTTTACTTGTTGCTTGAGGATAAGCAATCATTCTAAGTTTGGTGTGGGAAGGGGAAGAATAGGAAGAAAAGGGCAACAACAATGAAGATGAACTACAAGGTGGTAAAGTTCCTTTTTTCTCTTACTTATTTCCAGCACTTTAAATTGCATGATTGTCTTCTATTTTCTTTGTATGCATGTGTGATTACTCCTTGTGAATAAGCATAATTTGATATTTGATTTGTAACATGTTGCTATGATATCATGATTATCATCTTGAATTTTACTTGCACCCAATATCTCTAAGAATGCAACAAAGAAATCATTCTTTTGAAAGAAAAATGTTGAAGAATTTTATAATCTTGGGGCAAGCAAAAGATTAAGAGGAGTGGAGATTCTGATTGTATAATTGTGTATTGAGGTTGCATGTTTGTGAAAACTTGCATGGGAGCTCATAGACAGGAAATGAAGTTTAGAGAAGCATTATGAAATTTCTCATACATCTATTGATCCAAGAAGCAGTAACAAAAGAAAACAAAAGAATAAGAAAAACAAAGAACAAGCCCAAGGCTCTGAGCATCAATTACTAGGAAGAAAAAGAAAGAAACAAGAACTCAAAGAGTTATTGTCCTAGTTACATGCTTGTGGTGGATTTGTGTCAAAGAGAGAGGCTTGAGTAAGTATATCCTAAGGGGTGCTTTAACACCTAATACCTTAGACCAACTGGTTTGGGAGTATTGATTGAAAGCTTATCTTAAAAAGCCGCTTTGAGACATGATACCTAGAGTCGAGGCCAAGATACAAAAAGAAAAGAAAAATGCTAGAAAATAAGTGTTGCTTCAAAGGTGACAATCTATAAAGAGGATTCCATAATATCATTTGAATGAAAGTCCTAAGATCTAAGACTTCCAAAATGTAAGGACTAATGAGCACTGGAATCCTTGCATAAGCATACAAATTAGAGTTAACCCCACTGTCACTTATTCACTTCACCCACTAAGGCATCATAAGCAATTCTTCAATACACTCCAATTAAGAGAATTCTTTGTGCATAGTTCTTTTCTTTCTTGGGGACAAGCAAGATTTAAGTTTGGTGTTGTGATGCCAGGGCATCATGGCTAGTTTTACTAGCCATTTTTTGTATGCTTTAGGTTGGTTTCATGCATTTTCTTAGGAAATAAGCAAGTATTTAGTTGAAAATACATTCACACCATGATTCAATCAAACATTGTGAATTTTGAATGATTTCATGAGAATTATGCATGAATTGAATGATAAAATGGATGATGCATGATCCCATGATTAAGAGCAAGACTTTGATGCACTTTGTTTAATTGATTTCAGGTAACAAGAAGCAGAGAAGAGCCACGTTAGTGGCTACGTTAGTGCCACTAACGTGGCCATTAACATGGAAGAAAAGAGAAGCCCCAACGTTAATGAGAAAGTTAGTGGCATTAACTTTGAAGAAGGAGAGCATGGAACGTTAGTGGTAAAAGTAAACACCACTAACGTTAACGACGGGCAAGAAGACCCACGTTAGTCTCCACGTTAGTTACATTAACGTGGGAACTAACGTGGAAGGAAAGGGAAATGCCAACGTTAGTGGAAAAAGTGAATGCCACTAACGTTTGTGAAGGCTAGAACACCCACGTTAGCTTCCACGTTAGTTACATTAACGTGGGAACTAATGTGGAAGGAAAGGGAAGTGCCAACATTAGTGGAAAGAGTGAGTGCCACTAACGTTTGCGAAGCAAAGGAAGACCCACGTTAATGGCCACGTTAGTTACACTAACGTGGACATTAACGTGGGCAAAAGTCTCACCTGGCAGCCTGACCATGCCTTCTTCAAACAAGAATAACTTGAGCCACAAAGCTCCAAATGAGGTGATTTCAATGGCATTGAAAAGTAGGATTCCAGATCTTTCCAAGCATATATGGCACTACATGGTAGACACTGAATTTGAGGGAGAAAACCTGTCCCGAAATTGCAAAGATGAACATGGTATCAACCTGTAGTAAGGCCAGCTGACCTCTTCACCTTTTAAGAAGTGTAACTCGAGCTGTAGAGCTCCAAATGATGCGCTTTCAAAGGCGTCGGAAAGTAGACATCCAGAGCTTTCCAACAATATATAATAGAATTAAGTGGACATTAAGTTTGAGCTCCAAAACCTGGCAATATTAACCCCCTGGACGCGGACGTTATTGGCACTCAGTTTTGCCAATAACGCCAGCCACTATGCCAGCAACCCTGTCCCCTTCAAAGGAGCATAACTTGAGTTACAGAGATCCAATTGAGGTGATTTCAGTTGCATTAGAAAGCTGACATTCATAGCTTTCCAACAATATATAATACTCTATAGTGGCCATGACATTGGAGCACAAACCAGAGGCATCTTTTAAGCCCCAAAAATACCAACTGGGTAGCAAGTGTGACGTTAGCCACACTAACTTCAGCACTAACGCCACACTTGTAGCGTTAGTGTGGCTAACGTTAGCACTGACATTAGCACCTAGACCTCAACTTGATTCACTTTCAAGGACCACCCATCCTCAAGGAAGCAAGCCCACAAGTGTCAACTAATCAAGGCCACAAGAAGCATCTAGAATAGGAATTTTCATTTAATTGTAATTTGCTTTTAATTTCATTTTGTAATTTAGGAGAGCCTATATAAGGGCCTTAGTTTTTACATTCAAAGGGGAGACGAACATTCTAGAATGGGGGATTGAAGAGGGGTCTTCGGACTCCCTCCCCTCACACACTTTTCATTCTCTTTCTTTTCTTTGTACTTTTCATTTATGAATTTTTGAAGTTTTAATTTCAGTTTTAATCTTCATCTTTATTTTTCTGCACTTTATTTCATTTCTATTTTGGTAGAGCAATGATCAACTAACTCTTTTCATTGGGTTAGAGAGTTCTATTGTGATCCAATGGATCAATTGTAGTTCTGATTCTTCTTCTTCTTTCTTTTCTCTTGATTTTACTAGAGAGCTTTCGATCTTCATCCAATTGAGTAATTGTCTCGGAAGAGAAATTATTCATACTTAGATTTTCTCTGAACCTTGGAAGAGGAATGAGGAAATCATGCTAGAAATGCTCTCTCACATTGGATTAGGTTGGGGGTTGGATGGATATTGTGACATTTAATCCTACCAATACTTTGATTTATGAATGTGTGTGGTATAATCAGTGACCAAACTTCATCTCTTCCCATGAGCAATTAAATCAAGGAATTGGGAAATTGTTCAAGCTTAGAGAGATTGGATTGCCAAGGAATTGGGATCCAATCACTTAAGATTGCCAAGGAGATCAATGAATGCATTGATTGAGGAAGAGATGAGAATGAACTTGATCCGGAGGATTGCAATATCTCTTGATCCCAATGTTCATTTTATTTTTAGTTCTTACATTTACTTCTCTTGCCATTTTACTTTTCTGCACTTTATTGCTTTCTTTACTTTTATGCCATTTACATTTCCTTGATTACTTATGACTCCAATATGATTCGTCTAACTAGGATAATTAATCAACTATTGATTGCTTAATCCGTTAATCTCTGTGGGATTCGATCTCACTCTTTTGTGAGTTATTAATTGACGACAATTCGGTATACTTACCGAGGGAGATTTGTTAAGAAACAAGTCTCCGTGCATCAGAATACTACTCCTTCCTCTAGGATTCTTAACATTCATAGTTTCAGAGTTTCATGCTTTTGCTTTTGGATACTGAGAATGATCATTACCTCCGTGGAAGTTTCATTATTCTAGTTTGTTTTCTTAATTTCTTTATTTTTTACTGCCCATTGACCCTGTTTGGATAAGTATGTTGCATTTTGAGATTTATTAATACAAGAACCTTTTTACTTTTAATTGATTTTTAATTATTGTCTATTATGTTTTTCTTTTATCCCCCTTTTAATTCTGTGAAGTTTATATTCATGATAATGGAGTAGTTCCCTAACTTGATTGGGAGTTGATTGAAAGGAGAATCTTGAGTTGGGATACTCAAGTGTTAATTCTAATGGGTAGTTGATGACTGACAACTCTAGTCTCTTAGTCTAATCCCTTCTTAGAAAAGGATTAGGACCTGTGACATAGTTGGTTAGTTAGTTACTGAACTTTTCCTTATTAATTAAGGGAAGACTAAGTAGAGCAACAACCTTTTATTATTAAACTTGAGAAATTCCAACAAGGATAGAAATTCCAATTAATCTTCTTCCGATCAAGGTTTTTAATTTAATTATATAAATTCTCTCATTAATTTCTGTTGTTTAATTTTACAATTACTTATTTTCCTGTTTCTCAAACTCAAAATTTATGGGAAAACCTCTAACCAATAAGCTGCACTCTTTTGTCAACTCGTTGGGAGATGACCTGGGATTGATACTCCCAGTAATCTTATTCTTAAATCTGTGATAACTCTTCTAAATTGACAAAAGGATTTTTGCTGGTTAAGAACTATACTTGCAACGCATTTTTATTATTAATTTCTTAATCGGCCAATTTCGCCACGTCAATCCTCAAAGAGGAGTACTAGCTGCCACCATAAAAGGTGGATTCGTTCTCTTTATCTCCTTTTGTTATTTTTCTGTTTTCTGTTATGTTTTATCTGTTCTCTTGTTCTTGTTGCATGATCATTTGTATTGATGTCTTAAAGTCATAAAATATTCCATATATCTCTCACCTTGCTTAAAAAAAGTTTTAATTGAAAAGAATTGAAAGATACATGAATTTTAAGTTTATAATAAGAATAGTTCATTTATTTTGATGTGGTGGTATTACTTTTATTTTCTGAATGCATGAATAAACAATGCATATTTGAAATTGGAATTTTAGAATGTTAGCTCTTGAAAGAATAAGGAAAAAGGAGAAGTATTATTGGTAATCTGAAAAATCTAAATAAATTGATTCTTGAAGCAAGAAAAAGCAGCAAAAAAAAAAAGAAAAAGCATGTTGCAAAAGAAAAAAAATTATTATGCATGCGAAAAAGAAAGAAAAAATGGCGAAAAAATAAATAAATAAAGAGAAAAATCCATTACTGCCCAAAAATGCAGGAAAAGGAGGGCAGATTGAAAAAGCCAATAACCCTTTAAACGAAAAGGCAAGGGTAAAAGGATCCAAGGCTTTGAGCATCAGTGGATAGGAGGGCCTAAAGGAATAAAATCCTGGCCTAAGCGGCTCAACCAAGCTGTCCCTAACCATGCGCTTGTGGCGTGAAGGTGTCAAGTGAAAAGTTTGAGACTGAGCGGTTAAAGTCGTGATCCAAAGCAAAAAGAGTGTGCTTAAGAAATATGGACACCTCTATCTGAGGATTCTAGCAAAGTTGAATCACAATCCGAAAGGGTTCACCCAGTTAAAGTATCTGTGGCATGTATGTATCCGGTGGTAATACTGGAAAACAAAGTGCTTAGGGTAACAGCTAAGACTCTAAAAAGCTGTGTTCAAAAATAAAAAAGAACTGAACTAGAAGAGTCAATAATATCATCTGGATTCCGAGTTCCTAAAGATGCCAACCATTCTAAACTTCAATGAATAGTAAAATGCCTGATGAGCGGATAATTTATACGCTTTTTGGCATTGTTTTTAGTATATTTTTAGTAGGATCTGGCTACTTTTAGCAATATTTTCATTAGTTTTTATGTTAAATTCACATTTATGAAATTTACTATGAGTTTGTGTGTTTTTCTATGATTTCAGATATTTTCTGGCTGAAATTGAGGGACTTGAGCAAAAATCAGATTTAGAGGTTGAAGAAGGACTGCTGATGCTGTTGGATTCTGACCTCCCTGCACTCAAAATGGATTTTCTGGAGCTACGGAACTCGAAATGGCGTGCTTCCAATTGCATTGGAAAGTAGACATTCAGGGCTTTCCAGCAATATATAATAGTCTATACTTTGCCCAAGTTTAGACGACGCAAAATGGCGTTCAACGCCAGATCTCTGCCCAATTCTGGCGTCCAGCGCCAGAAACAAGCTGCAAAGTGGAGTTCAACGCCCAAACTGGCACAAAAGCTGGTGTTCAACTCCAAGAAGGACCTCTACACGTGCAACATTCAAGTTCAGCCCAAGCACACACCAAGTGGGCCCCGGAAGTGGATTTATGCATCAATTACTTACTTCTGTAAACCCTAGTAGCTAGTTTATTATAAATAGGACCTCTCACTATTATATTAGACATCCTGGATCGTATTTTGATCCTGTGATCACGTTTTGGGGGCTGGCCATCTCGGCCATGCCTGGACCTTTCACTTATGTAATTTTAACGGTAGAGTTTCTACACTCCATAGATTAAGGTGTAGAGCTCTGCTATTCCTCAAAGAGTAATGCAAAGTACTACTGTTTTCTATTCAATTCATCTTATTTCGCTTCCAAGATATTCATTCGCACTTCAACCTGAATGTGATGAACGTGACAATCATCATCATTCCCTATGAACGCGTGCCTGACAACCACTTCCGTTCTACATTAGATTGAATGAGTATCTCTTAGATCTCTTAATCGGAATCTTCGTGGTGTAAGCTAGAATGATGGCGGCATTCAAGAGAATCCGGAAAGTCTAAACCTTGTCTGTGGTATTCCGAGTAAGATTCAATGATTGAATGACTGTGACAAGCTTCAAACTCGCGATTGCTGGGCGTAGTGACAGACGCAAAAGGATAGTAAATCCTATTCCAGCATGATCAAGAACCGACAGATGAATAGCCGTGCCGTGACAGGGTGCATTGACCATTTTCACTGAGAGGAAAGGATGTGACCATTGACAAGGGTGATGCCTCCAGACGATTAGCCGTGCCATGACCGGGAATTTGGATCATTTTCCCGAGAGAAGACCGAAAGTAGCCATTGACAATGGTGATGCATTACATAAAGCCAGCCATGGAAAGGAGTAAGACTGATTGGATGAAGATAGCAGGAAAGCAGAGGTTCAGAGGAACGAAAGCATCTCTATTCGCTTATCTGAAATTCTCACCAATGATTTACATAAGTATTTCTATCCCTATTTTATTAATTATTTTCGAAAACCCCATTACTATTTTATATCTGCCTGACTGAGATTTACAAGGTGACCATAGCTTGCTTCATACCAACAATCTCCGTGGGATTCGACCCTTACTCACGTAAGGTATTACTTGGACGACCCAGTGCACTTGCTGGTTAGTTGTGCGAAGTTGTGAACCATGGTATTGGCATCATGTTTTTGGCGCCATTACCAGGGAAAGAAAGAGCGATGAATTTTACATAATTGTTACTATTCAAAAGTAAAAAGCTACTAAGTCCCGCTCATCTAATTGTAACTGAGCTTCATTAAAAACTTTGAAATTTATTGTATCTTAATTTTCTTTTTATCCTACTGTATTTTTAGTTGCTTGGGGACAAGCAACAGTTTAAGTTTGGTGTTGTGATGAGCGGATATTTTATACGCTTTTTGGCATCATTTTCATATAATTTTTAGTATGTTTTGTTTAGTTTTTCTTAAGTTTTTATAGGTTTTAGTGTTAAATTCACATTTTTGGATTCTACTTTGAGTTTGTGTGTTTTTGTACAATTTCAGGTAATTTCTAGCTGAAATTGAGGAGCTAGAGCAAAAGTTTGATTCAGAGACAGAAAAAGCACTACAGATGTTGTACGGATCTGACCTCGTTGCACTCGAAAGTGCTTTTCTGGAGTTACAAAAGTTCAAATGGAGCGTCCTCAACGGCTATGGAAATCTGATTTCCAGAGCTTTCTAGAAATGTATAATAGTTCATACTTTGTTTCAGATTAGAAGGCCCAAAACTGGCGTCCAACGCCAGCCTCCTGCCCCTTTTCTGGCGTCCAGCGCCCAAAGAGCAAAACCCAGCGTTCAATGCCTTAGAGGCCTCATAGAACATGGATCTCATCAAATCTCAGCCCAAACACTCACCAAGTGGGCCCTAGAAGTGGATTTTAGCACTAAAAAGACTATTTTACCCTTACTATTCATTTGTTTAGTATTTAAGGGATTAGATTCATGTTATTCGTAACACTTTTTACCATCATTCATCATATTTTTGAATTCATCATTGTATTTTTCTTTCAGTATGAGTTTCTAAACCTCCTAGGTTGAGGGGAGGAGCCCTGCTGAGTCCTATGAATTAATAAAAGTATTACTATTTCTCTTCGATCTGTGTTTGGTTAATTCTAAGATGTATATTCATTCTTCAACATGATGAATAGGATGATCAGTGACAATCTGCTCTGTTCATCATACTAAGACAAACGTGCTTGACAAACACCCCTATCCACTTGGGTTCTTGTGAATACTTTAGTGGAAAGCATCGAACCACCAGCCAGCTTGATTATACATCTCTCAGACGGCTAATCCATGACTTCGTTGGGGACTTCTCGAGACACCAGTTCAGCCGATTTCTGGGGAGATTAGGGTCTCTGTGGTAGAGGCTAGAATCCAAAGATACAACATTCTCTGACCCGGAAGATCCAACCTTGTCTGTGGCGCTTTGAGTAGGATCATTAAGGAGAATGGACTGTACGAGCTTCACCCTCAAGCAGACTGGATCCACACTAACCCTGGGGTTCAGATCTGGAGGAGTATTGATGACCTCTCAATAAAGGCGTTGATCACATACAGCCTGCTATAGAAGAGATGATTCACAAGCAAAGGAGACAGTAAGACCAGAGTTAATCCAGAAGGACAAAGCAACTCCAAGCCTCATCCATCTCAGACATTCCTCTAGGTTTTAAGATTATCATTATAATTTCATCTTCCAAATCCAATTCTTCTATCTGCTTGACTAAGACCTGCAAGATAACCATAGCTTGCTTTAAACGACAATCCTCGTGGGATCGACCCTGACTCACTCAGGTATTACTTGGACAACCCAGTGCACTTGCTAGTACAGCTGTACGAAGGTGTGGGGATTCGTGCACCAATATACAACTAAAGTTTAAGGGGTAAAAGAGTAAAAATAGAGGTTTAGAGGTTCAAAATAAAGTTTTAAAATATAAAATTCACTTTGCTGAAAACAGGGCTTCGCGTACGCATGGCGGTCTCGCGTACATCGGGGTACGTTTTTCCTTGCTCACGTACGCATACACTTGCTCGGGTACGCAAGGCACCAAACCTGAAAGGAATGGTCGCGTCGTGTGCAGGTGGTCGCGTACGCAACCCCTAAAAACCCCAGTTCTCGCGTATGCTGATGAAAGAGAATTCTTGTATGGTTTGGAATCAAATAATGTTGGTGTTGTATTAATGGGTAATGGTTTGATGATACAAGAGGGAAGCTCGGTAAAAGCAACAGGAAGAATTGCTCAGATACCAGTAAGTGAGGCTTATTTGGGTCGTGTTATAAATGCATTGGCTAAACCAATTGATGGTCGAGGAGAAATTTCATCTTTCGAATCTCGATTAATCGAATCTCCAGCTCCTGGCATTATTTCGAGGCGTTCCGTATATGAGCCTCTTCAAACAGGACTTATTGCAATTGATTCAATGATCCCTATAGGGCGTGGTCAGCGAGAATTAATAAAAACAAGCATCAATTCATTGGTAGCATAGTCCAAACCAACAATGAATTCTCTCTATCAAATGTTTAGATTCAAATTATAATAGCCGAGATCAAGAGTAATTCAACCTCGGGTCATCTTCTTTAAGAGTTGCAATGAAATGTCATATTATTGGCTATGAGAGGAGAACATGGGGATTGTGAATGCAAGAGAGAGCAAGGAATTAAAATGGCAAGAAATTAGAGTGCAAGAAGGTAACTTAGCATGCAAGAAATTAAAGGTCAAAGCAATTAAAGGCAAGAAAGGGGAATTAAATGCTAAAAGAAACTCTTGGTAAGAAGTGGATAATTAGGGATTTCTATCCTAGTTGTGGACCACAATCATAGTAATTGTGTGTGAATTAATCCCAATTAGTCAACCCTACATCGAGGATAAGTCAACTAGGCATAATTAATCTCAATCCCTAAGTCCTAAGTCAACACTAGTGGGTCACTTAGAGTCAAGGAAAACCAAATTAATTAACAACCCTCATATAATGTGGAATGGACATCCACCACTCAAGTTCACCCAAACACCCAAATTCTCAACCAAGAGTGTGAGAAACTAAGCAAAAGCCCAACCAAGTATTTTGTCAAATACTTGGTGGGCATGTAAAGAAAGCATGGTAAAATGACAAGAAATAATAAATGCTACAACTACCAAGCAAGGAAAGTAAAGATAGCAACTCAATAAAGCAATAAATGACATAAAAACTTAAATTGCATTAAATGTAAGTTAAGATAACAAGAGTGTTCATAAGCATAAAAAACAACAAAATGAGAAATTAACATGATAAACTAAAGAGATTAAGACAATAAAGTAAAGAAAGGTAGAAGAAACTAGATCAAAACAAGAAGTAAACATAGAAATTACAAGGAAATTAAAGTAAAAAACCCTAGGTTCTAGAGAAAAGGGGGAGCTTCTCTCTCTAGAAAATGAACTACATGACTAAAATCTAATCCTAATTTCTCCCCCCTTCACATGGAGTGATGTCTTGCTTAATATAGGAAGAATCAGCTTCAGAAAGTCCAAAAACTGGGCTCTGGAGGCCCAGAAATCGCCCCCAGCGATTTTCATTAAATGAGTCACGCACTGGGACGTGTGCGGACGCACAGGTGTGTGCGTCCGCACACATGCTGATTTTCTTCTTGTGCGTACGCACAGGTGGTCGTGCTTATGCACACATGGTTTTGTGGCTCTTGTGCGTACGAACACTAGGTTGTATGCACGCACACTCCAATGTGTGCTTCTCCTTTGTTTTCTTCATGCTTTCTTCCTTTGTACATGCTTCCTTCCACTTTTGCCTTGCCAAACTTGCCTTTAGGACCTAAAATCACTCAACAAACATGTCATGGCATCGAATGGCATAAAAGTGGGATTAAAATCACTAATTTAAGCACAAAATAGCATGTTTTCACAATTAAGCTCAATTAAGGGAGATAACACAAAAGTATACTATTTGGATAAATAAATGTGTGTTTAAGTGATGAAATCCACTCAAATCAAACCAAAATATATCGTCAAATATGGATTCATCAATTTCCCCACACTTAAACAATAGCATGTCCTCATGCTAATCACAATCAAAGGGGAAGAATAAGGAGGGCAAGCAATTTATTAAATGCAACTACTTAAATGCATGAAACTATACTAAATACTATCTATACCTATATATCTACCTATAGTATCCTGTGAAATTGGTGAAAACAAACAATCAAATTTCTAAGCAAGATTATGGACATGTAGGGCTAAGCAAAGAAGTAATTCAATGCAATCAAAATCTAGAGAATTGATTCATTCATAAAAAGAAGCAACTTGCAAGAATCCATGATAAAAAGGGTGGAGACATAGAATTGAGTAATTGAACCCTCATTAGGTGTGTATACACTCTAATCACTCGGTGTTTAGGGTCAATTCACTCAAATCTCCTCTAATCATGTTTTCAAGGATTTGCTTTTCATCTAACAATCAACAAGTATTTGATGCATGTATGCAAGTATCATGAGGTCTTTAGAGGGTTGTAATGGGTTAGGGTAAGGGTAGGATGAGTATATGGCTCAGTGGACTAAAAGATTGAATCTTTGATTAGCTCAAGTACCCAACTCAACCTATATCAATCAACCCACAAAAAATGCATTCTAACCACCCATTACTTCTTTTCACACACACATTCATGCCTTAGTTCTATTCAAAACACATATGCATTTCTTATTCATTTTTTTCTTTTCTTTGGGATAATTTTTGTCCCATCTTATTAGTATATTTTTCCTTCATTTCATCTTTTTTTTTCTATTTCTTTTTTTCTTTTTCTATGAAAAAGCATATGGTTAAAGCAAATTAATACATGAATGTGCACCCATTTTCCCCAAATTTTCGATAATTAACCAAAACAAAATGTTTTTCTACCAATGCTTTCCAAAATTTTCCCCACACTTAAATGACACACACTCCTCAACCTAAGCTAATCAAAGAAGCAATTCAAGGTTATTCATGGTTTTTCGCTTAAGGTTGTGATGTGCTAACAATTAGAACAAAGGAGATTAAAAAGCTCAAAAGGGGTTAACAAAGGTAGATGCAAGGGTAGGTCCATATGGGTGAGTGAGTTTAATTCAAAAATGGCCTCAATCACGCTAAATACATTCAAGACATCAAACATCAGAAATAAAGAATCAAGCAAAATCAAGATTACAATCATAGAAGAGATATATCACACAATGAACAAAAATTGTGGTTATAATGTATAACCACTTATTAAAGCTCAAAGACTCACAAGGTATTTTGTTCTTTCTCTCTTCTATGTTCCACAAAAATTCATTCAACTAAGTTTAAAAATAATTTTCAAAATCAATTCAATAGAATGCCCTAAAAATAAAAATCTTGGAGATCTTTGTTGTTTTTTACCAAAATTATTTCCTATATGTATGTATGTATGTTGTGATGGATGCAATTTTTTAAAATTTTCTAGTTCTATTCCTAATTTTTCAATATTGCGAAAACTAATATGAACAATTAGGACAGAATTAAACTAGGTACTATACTATTCACATCATCCAATCGCAGCTTCTATCTATAAACTATATACTAAGAAAAAGATGCGAAATGCAATATATATATATACCGAAAGAAAATGCAATGCAATAGTTAAAAACACTCCAAATATGTACAAGGAACATAATAAAAAAACAAAAATAAAGTGCAAAGTGTTCGGAAAAAGAAAGTTTACACCCCAAAATGACGAATCCTCCCCCACACTTAAGCGTTGTACGGTCCTCCGTGCACGAACATAATCCGGGGGGATCTCGAAGTTCCTCCACCATAGGTTGGTGGATGCGGGGCTTAGGTTGTGTGGAAATCGCCAATGTCCTCCTCCTTTCCCGGCTCCTTGCCTTTATGTCTCATCCTCAAAAAGAGTGAATAAGGTATAATTAGGAATCAAAAGGGTGAAGGAGGGAGTAGATAAGCATCTAATTGAGGAATTTCGCATAGTGGTGTGGAATACACACAACAGCTGGTTAAAATGCCATCCACACAATCAAAAAGTAAGAATGAGTTCCTCAATTAAATGGCCTAAGATGCAAGCAATGAACGAGCATCAATTAAGCACATGCAAACTTAGGTAAGTACAACAAAAGTGAATTGAATGTAGGAATTATTGGATATTGAAGTTGTGCAAGTGAAAGCACAAGATTAATGTAAAATAGCACAACCAACAATAACCAATGCAATGATGAAGAGAACTACCTATTCATCCTTAAGAATAATCAAATAATCACATGGGAATGTGCTTGCTACAAAAAGTGACAAGTCTTGATAAGAATCAAGTCAAGTCAACTCAAACAAATGCAAAGCATTAACAAGGAGCAAATACCTTGTGATGTGATTACATTGACTTAAAAATCATGATGAACAAGCAATTCCATTCAATTCACTGAATTCAATATGTATTTGTTAAAAATTGCACCAAATAAGAGACAAAAAGTCAATTGTAAGTCAATTTGGTGCTAGCAACTCAAAGCATTAAACAACAAGTACATTATTGAAATTAGAACCATTCAACGGTGAACAATTCTTAATTAGAATGCCAAACAAGGATATGGTCTAACACATATAGTCGCGACAACACATTCATTAAACAAAAAGTTCATCTAGGAATTTAAACAAACACATGGAATGTAGTGCACAGATTCATCAATTCAAGCAAAAATTCAGACATCAACAACCCATAAATGAAAAATTGAACACTTGCAATGCAACAAACAAATAGATAATTAAGCAAAATTAAACTAAATAACCAAAATTAAATAAAAAAAACCAAAAATTAAGCAAGCAACTAAAACATAACAAAGAAGATTAAAACAAGAAAATTAAAAAGATGAAGAATAGAAAAGAGAGGGATAGGCAACAGTGGCACTTGTGTTAGCCACTGCGAATCTCACGGCGGTGGTGCTTTGCCGGAGAAGAGAAGTGATAAGCCACTATTTTATGGTTTATCTTGTGCTCAATTGAGTGGATTTTATCAACTCTTTACCCACTTATTCATACTATTTGCATGGTTTTACATTTGCCTTCCTAATTATGTGCTTTGATTGAAAACATGTTTCTTTGGCCTTAAGTTCCCTATGTTTAATCCTCTCTTATTACCATTAGATGCCTTGATATGTGTGTTAAGTGATTTTAGAGATTACAAGGCAGGAATGGCTCAGAGGATGGAAAGGAAGCATGCAAAAGTGGAAGGAATATAAGAAGTTGGAGAAATTGCTAAGCTATCCAGCCTGACCTCTTTGCACTCAAACAGCTATAACTTTAGCTACAGAGGTTCAAACGACGCGGTTCCAGTTTTGTTAGAAAGCTAACGTCCGGGGCTTCGATTTGATATATAATATGCCATAGTTGCCCTGACGCTAGGCGACGCAAATGCGTGCTCTACACGGACGTGTCGCAGTGGCAAAAATCAGCGTTGCAGATTTCTTCTCCAGCGATTTCTGGGTTGTTTCTGACCCAGTTTGCGGCCTAGAAAACACAGATTGGAGATTATAAAGTGGGGAAATCCATTCATTCATAAACATAAGCTTTCACATTCACAATTTTAGGAGTAGATGTAGTTTTTTAGAGAGAGAGGTTATCTCCTCTCTCTTAGGATTAGAATTTAGGATTTCTCTTAGTTTTAGGAGTGCCTCTCAATCCCAGGTTCAATGTTCTTTTTATTTATTTTTCCAATTTAATATATGAATATCCATGTCAGATTTAAGTTCTTTTGTGAATGCAATTCGAGGTATTTTCAGATTTAATTTTGCTTTGCTTTATTTATATGAATGCTTTTAATTTAATTTAGATATTTTTCCTTTTAGCTTTGGTTAAATAATTGGTGACTCTTCAGTTATCAAACTCATTGTTGATTGAAAATTGGAATTCTTCAAGAATTAATTCGAGTTCCAATAACTCTAACTTTTCCCAAGGAAAGACTAGGACCTGAGGAATAAAAATTAATTCATCCACTTAACTTACCTTCATAGTTAGAGGTTAACAAAGTGGGAGAAAAATTCAATTCTCATTACAATTGATAAGGATAACCAGGATAGGACTTTCAGTTCTTCATACCTTGCCAAGAGATTTTATTATTGTTAATCTATTTTACTTGTCATTTAAATATACCTGTACCCATTGCCCAAACTCCAAAACCCCAATTTACAAACTCATAACCAATAATAAGAACATACCTCCCTGCAATTTCTTGAGAAGACGACCCGAGGTTTAAATACTCGGTTATCAATTTTAAAAAGGGGTTTGTTACTTGTGACAACCAAAACTTTTGTAAGAAAGGTTGATTGTTTGGTTTAGTAACTATACTTGCAACAAGAGTTTACTATAAAAATTTTGGGTGCTTAGTGACTTGTTTTATTCTTGTTTTATTCTTTTGCATTGACATGAATTTATATTATCTCTCCTTCCCCACTCTCTTCCCCATTGTTGCAAATTTTGCATCATTGGTATGCCATGTGCTTCTATTATTTTCTCACGAACATGTTGAAGCTTCCATGTAAATGAGACCCTTATTATTTAGCATTAACACCCATATTTTATTTATGTTCTTATCTTTATTCTGGGTTACTTTCCTTCTCTTTCTCTTCTTTCAGGGTGGCCATGGAGGAAGGGAAAGCGAAAGCTTCTAACTGGGGAGACAGGCAAGTCAATCTGCACAATCTATAGAGAAAGACATCAGTTGGAGCAGCCCGTCCACTTGTACATCTTAGCATGCACCGAGGACGGTGCAATCTTTAAGTGTGGGGAGGTCGTTACCGATCTCCATGGGTTAGTTATTTTCTTCTCAACACCAATATTTTATTTAGTACATTTTTTACATTTGCATGTTTCATTACATGATTTTTTTTTTTGATTTTATGCATTTAGCTACTGCTTGGTTGAGAAATAATAAGTTTCTTTTTTTTAAGATCCTATCTTTTAAAAAAAAAATTCACTAATTTAAAATCAAAATTTTTTTTTGTGTAAAACTTGTTTGAAGTTGTATTTGGAACATGGTTTTTTAGTCAAAGAACACACAACCCGTGAGGTTTTGAGCTTATTTACATTGTTACATTATTTAACCATAAATTTTTATTCTTGTGTGTTTTCTTCTCTATAATTGCAATCTTTGATTTGTTCCATTCTATATGTCCATTATTTAGTGTATTTACATGCTTGCATATGATTGAGGCCATTGTTTGATTTTAGCTCACTTATCCCAAATAAGCCTACCCTTTAAATCACCCTTGTTAGCCACTTTGAGCCTTTTAATCCCCATTTGTTCTGTATTTTACCACATCACTAGCCTTAAGCAGAAAAATAATTAAATATCCCAATTGAATCTTTGGTTAGCTTAAGATAGGAATTGTGCAACAATTAAGTGTGGGGAAACTGTGGGAACTTGGGTTAATAAGGGAATGTATCATGTTTCTAATTTTGAATATTGGAAAATTTGGGTACCTACTCATGTAAAAACAGAAAATTAAAAATTCCATATGCATTGATATGTTATTCTAGTTTTTATGTCTCTCTAAAAAAAATAAAATAAAAAAAAAAGAGAAAAAGAAAAAGAAAAAAATATATAATATAAATAAATAAATAAAGGGACAAAATTACCCCAATATTAAGTTAATAAAAGATCAATGCATATGTGATAAAATTAAAGAAAAATTTATATATGAGTATGTGATACAAAAGTGAGAATTTTGGGTAGCTAGGCATGAATTATAATTATATAGAGTATATTTATGTTAGGTGAAATTTTAGGTTAATTAAAGATTCAATTTATAGCTCACTTAGCCATATATATACCCTCACCCTTACCTTAGCCCCATTACAACCTTGAAAAGACCTCATGATGTTTGCATTGGTACATTAAATTTTTGTTGATTCGTTAGATGAAGAACAAAGTTTAGAAAGCATGACTAGAGGAGAGTAGAGTGATTAACCCTAGACACTTGAGAGTTAGAGTGATATACACTATCAGTGGGGGTTCAGTGCTCAATTCTATGTTCCCTGCTTTCATGAGCTATCTTCTTATAAATTTACTTGCTTTTTATTGTATGATTTGAATGAGTGAAATCTGATTTGTTTTTGTCTTGAAGAGCTTATTTACTTTTAACCAAGTAGGTAGAAACATTTTGCATGTAGTTGCATTCACACAGATAGGTTGCATTTCATACATTCTATCATTTCTCTTCACCCCTTTATAGTTTCTCTTGAGCTTAGCATGAGGACATGCTATTGTTTAAGTGTGGGGAGGTTGATAAACCACTATTTTATGGTTTATCTTGTGCTCAATTGAGTGGATTTTATCAACTCATTACCCACTTATTCATACTATTTGCATGGTTTTACATTTGCCTTCCTAATTATGTGCTTTGATTGAAAACATGTTTCTTTGGCCTTAAGTTTCCTATGTTTAATCCTCTCTTATTACCATTAGATGCCTTGATATGTGTGTTAAGTGATTTTAGAGATTACAGGGCAGGAATGGCTCAGAGGATGGAAAGGAAGCATGCAAAAGTGGAAGGAATACAAGAAGTTGGAGAAATTGCTAAGCTGTCCAGCCTGACCTCTTCGCACTCAAACGAATATAACTTTAGCTACAGAGGTCCAAACGACGCAGTTCTAGTTGCGTTAGAAAGCTAACGTCCGGGGCTTCGATTTTATATATAATATACCATAGTTTCTCTGACGCTAGGCGATGCGAACGCGTCGTAGTGGCGAAAATCAGCGTGGCAGATTTCTTCTCCAGCGATTTCTGGGCTGTTTCTGACCCAGTTTGCGGCCCAGAAAACATAGATTGGAGGCTATAAAGTGGGGAAATCCATTCATTCATAAACATAAGCTTTCACATTCACAATTTTAGGAGTAGATGTAGTTTTTTAGAGAGAGGTTCTCTCCTCTCTCTTAGGATTAGGATTTAGGATTTCTCTTAGTTTTAGGAGTGCCTCTCAATCCCAGGTTCAATGTTCTTTTTATTTATTTCTCCAATTTAATTTATGAATATCCATGTCAGATTTAAGTTCTTTTGTGAATGCAATTCGAGGTATTTTTAGATTTAATTTTGCTTTGCTTTATTTATATGAATGCTTTTAATTTAATTTAGATATTTTCCCTTTTGGCTTTGGTTAAATAATTGGTGACTCTTGAGTTATCAAACTCATTGTTGATTGAAAATTGGAATTCTTCAAGAATTAATTCGAGTTCTAATAACTCTAACTTTTCCCAAGGAAAGACTAGGACCTGAGGAATAAAAATTAATTCATCCACTTAACTTACCTTCATAGTTAGAGGTTAACAAAGTGGGAGAAAAATCCAATTCTCATTACAATTGATAAGGATAACCAGGATAGGACCTTCAGTTCTTCATACCTTGCCAAGAGATTTTATTATTGTTAATTTATTTTACTTGCCATTTAAATATACCTGTGCCTATTGCCCAAACTCCAAAACCCCAATTTACAAACTCATAACCAATAATAAGAACATACTTCCCTGTAATTTCTTGAGAAGAGGACCCGAGGTTTAAATACTCGGTTATTAATTTTAAAAAGGGGTTTGTTACTTGTGACAACCAAAATTTTTGTAAGAAAGGTTGATTGTTTGGTTTAGTAACTATACTTGCAACGAGAGTTTACTATAACCTCTAAACCATCAATCTTCAGTTCTTCAAGAAGAATAAGAGAAGAAAAAGAAAGAAGAAAGAAGAAAGAAGAAGGAAGAAGAGAGAAGAAAGAGAACGGTAGAACAGGGCACTCTTTCTCATTACTGCCCAGAATACGACCTGTGCGGATGCACAGGGTAGTGTGCGTACGCACACCAGGGAAAAGAGAGGGTATGCGAGTGCACAATAGTGTGCGAGCGCTGAACAGTGTGCGAGCGCTGCGACCAGAAGATGTACGGCAGCCTGTGTGGACGCATGACGTCGCGTCCGGTCGCACAACAGGGAAAAGGGGGTTGTGTGCACACGCACAAGGGGTGCGTGTGCTGCGACCAGAAGGTTGCTAAAAGAGTGTGCAAGCGCACACGGAGGTGCGGCCGCACAGGGAGTAGTTTTTTTTTAAGAAAGGATCATGTGTGCGCGCGCACACAGGTCTGTGCGCGTGCACGTAAGCGAAGAGGGGTATGGGTGCACGCGCATAGGCTGTGCCAGCGCTGCGAACAGAGGGTAAAATCATGCGTGTGCGGGCGCACAGGTCGGTGCGCATGCATAGGAAGCAGAAAATAGAGGTTGTGTGTGCACGCACAGGTGTGTGTGTACGCACAGATGCCTTGTTTTGCAAAAAAAAAATTTCTTTCAAATTCTATGGTACCAAGCCTTAGCTCAATCAACATAAAACCCCAAAACATTCAAAACGTCACAAAATCATGATCCATATGCAAATTAACATATCTAAACTCGAAATTAAACGAATCCTAAACTAACTAAGACAAGCAATTATGCAATAAACTAAGACTATAAATAAAGAGAAGGGGTAAGAAAGGTGTTACCATGGTGGAGTGTCTCACACCTAGCACTTTGGTTTATTGTCCTTAAGTTGGACTTATGGAGAGCTCTCATCAAACCACCTTGAAATCCCACCCAACCTTGTATTCTCCAAGGCTTTTGAGGCTCCAAAGCTTATGCACCCAAATCTTGTTGTGAATTCCTTTCATTCCATCTAGGTAACAAGCATTTGAAATTTCCAATTCCTACAATACAATAGCAACAAAACTCACAATGCATTGGGTGAGAATTCATAGGAGAAAAATAAAATAAAAACTAAAGGTAATAAGAACAAATAAAATAAACTCCTAAGATTAGCAAAAACAAGCAATCAATCAAAAACAACTATTTACATATTAACATATTTACAATAGACAATAACCAGTACCATTACAACTCCCCGACAACGGTGCCAAATTTGATGAAAGAGAATTCTTGTATGGTTTAGAATCAATCAAAATCAAGCATCAATTCGTTGGTAGCATATTCCAAACCAACAACGAATTCTCTCCGTCAAATGTTTAGATTCAAATTATAATAGCCGAGATCAAGAGTAATTCAACCTCGGGTCGTCTTTCCTAGGAGTTGCAATGAAATGTCATATTATTGGCTATGAGAGGAGAACATGGGGATTGTGAATGCAAGAGAGAGCAAGGAATTAAAATGGCAAGGAATTAAAATGGCAAGAAATTAGAGTGCAAGAAGGTAACTTAGCATGCAAGAAATTAAAGGTCAAAGCAATTAAAGGCAAGAAAGGGGAATTAAATGCTAAAAGAAACTCTTGGTAAGAAGTGGATAATTAGGGATTTCTATCTTAGTTGTGGACCACAATCATAGTAATTGTGTGTGAATTAATCCCAATTAGTCAACCCTACATCGAGGATAAGTCAACTAGGCATAATTAATCTCAATCCCTAAGTCCTAAGTCAACACTAGTGGGTCACTTAGAGTCAAGGGAAACCAAATTAATTAACAACCCCCATACAATGTGGAATGGACATCCACCACTCAAGTTCACCCAAACACCCAAATTCTCAACCAAGAGTGTGAGAAACTAAGCAAAAGCCCAACCAAGTATTTTGTCAAACACTTGGTGGGCATGTAAAGAAAGCATGGTAAAATGATAAGAAATAATAAATGCTACAACTACCAAGCAAGGAAAGTAAAGATAGCAACTCAATAAAGCAATAAATGACATAAAAACTTAAATTGCATTAAATGTAAGTTAAGATAACAAGAGTGTTCATAAGCATAAAAAGTAACAAAATGAGAAATTAACATGATAAACTAAAGAGATTAAGACAATAAAGTAAAGAAAGGTAGAAGAAACTAGATCAAAACAAGAAGTAAACATAGAAATTACAAGGAAATTAAACTAAAAAACCCTAGGTTCTAGAGAGAAGGGGGAGCTTCTCTCTCTAGAAAATGAACTACATGACTAAAATCTAACCCTAATTTCTCCCCCCTTCACATGGAGTGAGGTCTTGCTTAATATAGGAAGAATCAGTTTCAGAAAGTTCAAAAACTGGGCTCTGGAGGCCTAGAAATTGCCCCCAACAATTTCCATTAAATGAGTCACGCGCTGGGATGTGTGCGGACGCACAGGTGTGTGCGTCCGCACACATGCTGATTTTCTTCTTGTGCGTATGCACAGGTGGTCGTGCGTATGCACACATGGTTTTGTGGCTCTTGTGCGTACGCACACTAGGTTGTGCGCACGCACACTCCAATATGTGCTTCTCCTTTGTTTTCTTCATGCTTTCTCCCTTTGTACATGCTTCCTTCCACTTTTGCCTTGCCAAACATGCCTTTAGGACCTAAAATCACTCAACAAACATGTCATGGCATCGAATGGCATAAAAGTGGGATTAAAATCACTAATTTAAGCACAAAATAACATGTTTTCACAATTAAGCTCAATTAAGGGAGAGAACACAAAAGTATACTATTTGGATGAATAAATGTGGTTTTAAGTGATGAAATCTACTCAAATCAAACCAAAATATATCGTCAAATATGGATTCATCATACGCATACCCTGCTCGCATACGCAAGACACCAAACCCGAAAGGAATGGCCGCGTCGTGGGCAGGTGGTCGCATACACAACCCCTCAAAAACCTAGTTCTCACATACATGAGACTCCAAACCCGAAAGGAATGGCCGCTTCGTATGCAGGTGGTCCCGTATGCGAATTCTGTGGGGTGGCTGATGAGCGGATAATTTATACGCTTTTTGGCATTGTTTTTAGTAGAATCTAGTTACTTTTAGGGATGTTTTTATTAGTTTTTATGCTAAATTCACATTTCTGGACTTTACTATGAGTTTGTGTGTTTTTCTGTGATTTCAGGTATTTTCTGGCTGAAATTGAGGGATTTGAGCAAAAATCAGATTCAGAGGTTGAAGAAGGACTGCTGATGCTGTTGGATTCTGACCTCCCTGCACTCAAAATGAATTTTCTGGAGCTACAGAACTCAAAATGGTGCGCATCCAATTGCGTTGGAAAGTAGACATCCAGGGCTTTCCAGCAATATATAATATTTTATACTTTGCCCAAGTTTAGATGACGCAAACTGGCGTTCAACGCCAGTTCTCTGCCCAATTCTGGCGTCCAGCGCCAGAAATAAGTTGCAAAGTGGAGTTCAACGCCCAAAATGGCACAAAAGCTAGCGTTCAACTCCAAGAATGACCTCTCCACGTGTAGACTTCAAGCTCAGCCCAAGCACACACCAAGTGGGCCCCGGAAGTGGATTTATGCATCAATTACTTACTTCTGTAAACCCTAGTAGCTAGTTTATTATAAATAGGACCTTTTACTATTGTATTAGACATCCTGGATTGTATTTTTGATCCTGTGATCTCGTTTTGGGGGCTGGCCATTCGGCCATGCCTAAACCTTTCACTTATGTATTTTTAACGGTAGAGTTTCTACACTCCATAGATTAAGGTGTGGAGCTCTGCTGTTCCTCAAAGATTAATGCAAAGTACTACTGTTTTTCTATTCAATTCAACTTATTCCGCTTCTAAGATATTCATTCGCACTTCAACCTGAATGTGATGAACGTGACAATCATCATCATTCCCCATGAACGCATGCCTGACAACCACTTCCGTTCTACCTTTGATTGAATGATTATCTCTTGGATCTCTTAATCAGAATCTTCGTGGTGTAAGCTAGACTGATGGCGGCATTCATGAGAATCCGGAAAGTCTAAACCTTGTCTGTGGTATTCCAAGTAGGATTCTGGGATTGAATGACTGTGACGAGCTTCAAACTCGCGATTGCTGGGCGTAGTGACGGACGCAAAAGGAGGGTAAATCCTATTCCAGCATGATCGGGAACCTCAGATGATTAGCCGTACTGTGACAGAGCATTTGGACCATTTTCACAAGAGGAGGGGAAGTAACCATTGACAACGGTGATGCCCTTGCATAAAGCCAGCCATAGAAAGGAGTAGGATTGATTGGATGAAGACAGCGGGAAAGCAGAGATTCAGAGGAACGAAAGCATCTCTACACGCTTATCTGAAATTCTCCCCAATGAATTACATAAGTGTTTCTATCCTTATTTTCTGTTTAATTAGTATGATTTTCGAAAACTCCATAATCAATTATTATCCGCCTAACTGAGATTTACAAGGTGACCATAGCTTGCTTCATACCAACAATCTCCGTGGGATTGACCCTTACTCACGTAAGGTTTATTACTTGGACGACCCAGTGCACTTGCTGGTTAGTTGTACTGAAGTTGTGACAAATTATGAATTGAGATTAGAGCACCAAGTTTTTGGAGCCATTACCAGAGATCACAATTTCGTGCACCAAGTTTTTGGCGCCGTTGCCGGGGATTGTTCGAGTTTGGACAACTGATGGTTCATCTTGTTGCTCAGATTGGGTAACTTTCTTTTCGTTTTCTTTTCAAAAAATTTTCAAAAATTTTTCAAAAAAAATCTTTCAAAAATTTCTCCTTTGTTTTCGAAAAAAAAAAAATAAATAAATAAATAAATAAATAAATTTTAAAATAAAAATGTTTTCAAAAATATATTTTTCTTCAGAATTTTTAAGAATGAATTCTAGTGTTTCATGAAGCATGTTGAAGCCTGGCTGGCTGTAGGGAATGTCAGGCGTGTCATGTCTGAGTTACATGCTAAAGCTTGGCTGGCTATTAAGCCATGCCTGACCCTTTGATTGGAGCTTTAGACTAAAGCGCATAAGATTCCTGGAATTCATATTAAAAATTTTTGAATCCTTATTTTTCTTTTTCAAAATGATTTTCGAAAAAATTAAAAGAAAATACAAAAAAATCATAAAATCATAAAATTCAAAAATATTTCATGTTTCTTGTTTGAGTCTTGAGTCAAGTTGAAAGTTTGGTGTCAATTGCATATTCATCTTGCATTTTTCGAAAATTCATGCATTCATAGTGTTCTTCATGATCTTCAAGTTGTTCTTGGTAAGTCTTCTTGTTTGATCTTGATGTTTTCTTGTTTTGTGTCTTTTCTTATTTTTCATGTGCATTTTTGCATTCATAGAGTCTAAACATGAAAGATTTCTAAGTTTGGTGTCTTGCATGTTTTCTTTGCATTAAAAATTTTTCAAAAATAAGTTTTGATGTTCATCATGACATTCAAAGTATTCTTGGTGTTCATCTTGACATTCATAGCATTCTTGCATGCATTCATTGTTTTGATCTAAAAATTTCATGCATTGCATCATTTTAGTGTTTTTCTCTCTCATCATAAAAATTCAAAAAAAATCAAAAAAATATCTTTCCCTTTTTCTCTCTTAAAATTTCGAAAATTAGATTTGACTTTTTCAAAAATTTTTAAAATCTAGTTGTTTTTATGAGTCAAGTCAAATTTTCAATTTGAAAATCTTATCTTTTTCAAAATCTTTTTCAAAAATCAAATCTTTTTTATTTTTCTTAGTTATTTTCGAAAATAACATCATCAATTAATGTTTTGATTCAAAAATTTCAAGTTTGTTACTTGCTTGTTAAGAAAGATTCAAACTTTGAGTTCTAGAATCATATCTTGTGATTTCTTGTAAATCAAGTCATTAATTGTGATTTTAAAAATCAAATCTTTTTCAAAACTAATTTCAATCATATCTTTTCAAAAATATCTTTTTATCTTATCTTTTTCAAACTCATACCTTTTTTTAAAAAATCTGATTTTAAAATATCTTCTCTAACTTCTTATCTTCTTATCTTTTCAAAATTGATTTTTAAATTTGTTTCAACTAACCAACTAACTTTTTGTTTGTTTCTTATCTTTTTCAAAACTACCTAACTAACTCTCTCTCTCTCTCTAATTTTCGAAAATATCTTCCCTCTCTTTCAAAATTTCTTTTTAATTAACTAATTATTTTAATTTTTTATTTTAATTTTCGAAAATTACTAACCTTTTTCAAAAACCATTTTCGAAAATCACTAACTCTTTTTCAAAAAATTATTTTCGAAAATCCTTCTCCCTCATCTCCTTCTAATTATTTATTCATCTACTAACACTTCATCTCACCCAAATTCGAACCCCCTCTTCCTTCTGTGTTCGAATTTCTTCTTCTTCCTTTCTTCCACTCACACAGGGACTTCTATACTGTAGTATAAAGGATCCCTATTATTATTATTATTATTATTATTATTATTATTATTATTATTATTATTATTATTATTATTATTATTATTTCTGTGCCCTCTTCTTTGTCATATGAGCATAAGCAAAGACAAGAATATTCTTGTTGAAGCAGATCCAGAACCTGAAAGGACTCTAAAGAGGAAACTAAGAGAAGCTAAATTACAACAATCCAGAGATAACCTTTCAGAAATTTTGGAACAGGAAGAGGAGATGGCAGCCGAAAATAATAATAATGCAAGGAGGATGCTTGGTGACTTTACTGCACCAAATTCCAATTTACATGGAAGAAGCATCTCCATTCCTGCCATTGGAGCAAACAACTTTGAGCTGAAACCTCAATTAGTTTCTCTGATGCAGTAGAACTGCAAGTTTCATGGACTTCCATCTAAAGATCCTTTTCAGTTCTTAACTGAATTCTTGCAGATATGTGATACTGTTAAGACTAATGGAGTAGATCCTGAAGTCTACAGGCTCATGCTTTTCCCTTTTGCTGTAAGAGACAGAGCTAGAGTATGGTTGGACTCTCAACCCAGAGATAGCCTGAACTCTTGGGATAAGCTGGTCAAGGCTTTCTTAGCCAAGTTCTTTCCTCCTCAAAAGCTGAGTAAGCTTAGAGTGGATGTTCAAACCTTCAGACAGAAAGAAGGTGAATCCCTCTATGAAGCTTGGGAGAGATACAAAGGACTGACCAAAAAGTGTCCTTCTGACATGCTTTTAGAATGGACCATCCTGGATATATTCTATGATGGTTTATCTGAGCTATCAAAGATGTCATTGGATACTTCTGCAGGTGGATCCATTCACCTAAAGAAAACGCCTGCAGAAGCTCAAGAACCCATTGACATGGTTGCTAATAACCAGTTCATGTACACTTCTGAGAGGAATCCTGTGAATAATGGGACGCCTATGAAGAAGGGAGTTCTTGAAATTGATACTCTGAATGCCATATTGGCTCAAAACAAAATATTGACTCAGCAAGTCAATATGATTTCTCAGAGTCTTAATGGAATGCAAGCTGTATCCAACAGTACTCAAGAGGCATCTTCTGAAGAATAAGCTTATGATCCTGAGAACCCTGCAATAGCCGAGGTAAATTACATAGGTGAACCTTATGGAAACACCTATAACCCATCATGGAGAAATCATCCAAATTTCTCATGGAATGATCAAAAGCCTCAACAAGGCTTTAATAATGGTGGAAGAAACAGGTTTAACAATAGTAAACCTTTTCCATTATCCACTCAGCAACAGACAGAGAACTCTGAACAAAATACCTCTAATTTAGCAAACTTAGTCTCTGATCTATCCAAGGCCACTGTAAGTTTCATGAATGAAATAAGGTCCTCCATTAGAAATTTGAAAGTACAAGTGGGCCAGCTGAGTAAAAGGATCACTGAAATCCCTCCTAGTACTCTCCCAAGCAATACAGAAGAAAATCCAAAAGGAGAGTGCAAGGCCATTGAATTAATCACCATGGCCGAACCTGTAATGGTGGGAGAGGACGTGAATCCCAAGGAGGAAGACCTCCTGGGATGTCCAGTGATCAATAAGGAGTTTCCCTCTGAGAAACCAAAGGAATCTGAGGCTCATCTAGAGACCATAGAGATTCTATTAAACCTCCTTATGCCATTCATGAGCTCTGATAAGTATTCCTCTTCTGAAGAGAATGAGGATGTCACTGAGGAGCAAGTCACCAAGTACCTTGGTGCAATCATGAAGCTGAATGCCAAATTATTTGGCATTGAGACTTGGGAAGATGAACCTCCCTTGTTCACCAATGAACTAAGTGATCTGGATCAACTGACATTGCCTCAGAAGAAACAGGATCCTGAAAAGTTCGTAATACCTTGTACCATAGGCAACATGATCTTTGAAAAGGCTCTGTGTGACCTTGGTTCAGGGATAAACCTCATGCCCCTCTCTGTAATAGAGAAACTAGGAATCTTTGGGATGCAAGCCACTAAAATCTCATTAGAGATGGCAGATAATTCAAGAAAACAGGCTTATGGACAAGTAGAGGACGTGTTAGTAAAGGTTGAAGGCCTTTACATCCCTACAGATTTCATAGTCCTAGATACTGGGAAGGATAAGGATGAATCCATCATCCTAGGAAGACCTTTCCTGGCCACAGCAAGAGTTGTGATTGATGTGGACAAAGGAGAATTGATTCTTCAAATAAATGAGGACAACCTTGTGTTTACAACTCAAGGATCTCTCTCTGCATCCATGGAGAGGAAGCATAAAAAGCTTCTCTCAAAGCAGAGTCAACCAAAGCCCCCACAGTCAGACTCTAAGTTTGGTGTTGGGAGGCCACAACCAGACTCTAAGTTTGGTGTCAAACCCCCATATCCAAACTCTAAGTTTAGTGTTGGGAGGTCTCAACAAAGCTCTGCACATCTGTGAGGCTCCATGAGAGCCCACTGTCAAGCTATTGACATTAAAGAAGCGCTTGTTGGGAGGCAACCCAATTTTTATCTAATTTTTATTTTCATGGTTTTTCATGTTTTATTAGGTTCATGATCATGTGGAGTCACAAAATAAATATAAAAATTGAAAACGGAATCAAAAACAGCAGAAGAAAAATCACACCCTGGAGGAAGACCTTACTGGCATTTAAACGCCAGTAAGAAGCATGTTTTGGGCGTTCAATGCCAGAACAGAGCATGGTTCTGGCGCTGAACGCCAGAAATGCACCCTGGAGAAGAGCTGGCGCTGAACGCCCAGAACAAGCACCAATCTGGCACTGAACGCCCAGAATTGTGTGCAAGGGCATTTTGCATGCCCAATTTGGTGCAAGATTGTGAATCCTTGAACACCTTAGGATCTGTGGACCCCACAGGATCACCTCAGGATCTGTGGACCCCACAAGATCCCCACCTACCTCTACTCACTTCTTCTCACCCCTCTTTCACACAATCCCATAAACACTCTTCCCCAAAAACTCTTCACCAATCACCTCAATCTCTCTTCCCTATCACCACTTCACCACTCACATCCATCCACTCTTCCCCATAAACCTACCTCATAAACTCCACCTACCTTCAAAATTCAAAATCAATTTCCCACCCAAAACCCACCCTTATGGCCGAACCTTACCCCCCCTCCCTTCCCTATATAAATCCCTCCATTCTTCCTCATTTTCACACAACACAACCCTCTCTTCTCTTCTTGGCCGAATACACCCCTCCTCCTCTCCTCCATATTTTCTTCTTCTTCTTCCTCTATTCTTTCTTCTTTTGCTCGAGGGCGAGCAATATTCTAAGTTTGGTGTGGTAAAAGCATAAGCTTTTTGTTTTTCCATTACCATTGATGGCACCTAAGACCGGAGAATCCTCTAGAAAAGGGAAAGGGAAGACAAAAGCTTCCACCTCCGAGTCATGGGAGATGGAAAGATTCATCTCTAAAGCCCATCAAGACCACTTCTATGATGTTGTGGCCAAGAAGAAGGTGATCCCCGAGGTCCCTTTCAAACTAAGAGAAATGAGTATCCGGAGATCTGACATGAAATTCAAAGAAGAGGTTGGGAAGTTCTAACAAACCCCATCCAACAAGTCGGCATCCTAATGGTTCAAGAGTTCTATGCCAATGCATGGATCACTAGGAACCATGATCAAAGTAAGAACCCGAATCCAAAGAATTATGTTACAATGGTTCGGGGGAAATACTTAGATTTTAGTCCGGAGAATGTGAGGTTGGCGTTTAACTTGCCTATGATACAAGGAGATGAGCGCCCCTACACTAGAAGGGTCAACTTTAATCAAAGGTTGGACCAAGTCCTCATGGACATATGTGTGGAAGGAGCTCAATGGAAGATTGACTCCAAAGGCAAGCCGGTTCAACTAAGAAGACTGGACCTCAAGCCTGTGGCTAGAGGATGGTTGGTGTTCATCCAACGTTCCATCATCTCCACTAGCAACCGATCTGAAGTTACTGTGGATCGGGCCATCATGATCCATAGCATCATGATTGGAGAGGAAGTAGAAGTTCATGAAGTCATCTCCCTTGAACTCTACAAAATAGCCGAAAAGCCCTCCCCTGGGGCAAAGCTAGCTTTTCCCCATCTTAATTGCCATCTATGTTACTCAACTGGAGCTTTCATAGAAGGAGACATTCATATTGAGGAAGAGAAGCCCATCACTAAGAAAAAGATAGAGCAAGCAAGAGAGCCCATTCATGGAGCTCAAGAGGCGCAGGAAGCTCATCACCATGAGATCCCGGAGATGCCTCAAATGCATTTTCCTCCACAAAACTATTGGGAGCAAATCAACACCTCCCTAGGAGAATTAAGTTCCAACATGGGACAATTAAGGGTGGAACATCAAGAGCACTCCATCATCCTTTATGAAATAAGAGAAGATCAAAAAGCAATGAGGGAGGAGCAACAAAGGCAAGGAAGAGACATAGAAGAGCTCAAGGACATCATTGGTTCCTCAAGAAGAAAACGCCACCATCACTAAGGTGGACTCATTCCTTGTTCTCACTTTTTGTTTTTCGTTTTCTCTATGTTAAGTGCTTATCTATGTTTGTGTCATATTGCATGATCATTAGCAGTTAGTAACTTTGTCTTAAAGTTATGAATGTCCTATGAATCCATCACCTCTCTTAAATAAAAACTGTTTTAATTCAAAAGAACAAGAAGTACATGAGTTTCGAATTTATCCTTGAACTTAGTTTAATTATATTGATGTGGTGACAATGCTTCTTGTTTTCTGAATGAATGCTTGAACAGTGCATATGTCTTTTGAAGTTGTTGTTTAAGAATGTTAAATATGTTGGCTCTTGAAAGAATGATGACTAGGAGACATGTTATTTGATAATCTGAAAAATCATAAAAATGATTCTTGAAGCAAGAAAAAGCAGCAAAGAACAAAGCTTGCAGAAAAGAAAAAAAAATAGGCGAAAAAAAATAAAAAGGAAAAAGCAAGAAGAAAAAGCCAAAAGCTCATAAAACCAAGAGGCAAGAGCAAAAAGCCAATAACCCTTAAAACCAAAATGCAAGGGTAAATAAAAAGGATCCCAAGGCTTTGAGCATCAGTGGATATGAGGGCCTAAAGGAATAAAATCCTGGCCTAAGCGGCTAAACCAAGCTGTCCCTAACCATGTGCTTGTGGCGTGAAGGTGTCAAGTGAAAACTTGAGACTGAGCGGTTAAAGTCAAGGTCCAAAGCAAAAGAAGAGTGTGCTTAAGAACCCTGGACACCTCTAATTGGGGACTTTAGCAAAGCTGAGTCACAATCTGAAAAGGTTCACCCAATTATGTGTCTGTGGCATTTATGTATCCGGTGGTAATACTGGAAAACAAAGTGCTTAGGGCCACGGCCAAGACTCATAAAATAGCTGTGTTCAAGAATCATCATACTGAACTAAGAGAATCAATAACACTATCTGAACTCTGAGTTCCTATAGATGCCAATCATTCTGAACTTCAATGGATAAAGTGAGATGCCAAAACTATTCAAGAGGCAAAAAGCTACAAGTCCCGCTCATTTAATTGGAGCTATATTTCATTGATAGTTTGGAATTTATAGTATATTCTCTTCTTTTTATCCTATTTGATTTTCAGTTGCTTGGGGACAAGTGATAAACCCCATTTTGAGAGTTTATCTTGTATCAATTTCAGGGGTTTTATCAATGATTCCACACACTTTTCATATGAAAATACAAGACTTTGTGTTCCTTTCCTAACTTTTGCCTCATGGATGAAAACATGCTTATTTTGCACTAAATTAGATACATTTCTAATCTTCTCTTGGTGCCATTCGATGCCGTGACCTGTGTGTTAAGTGGTTTCAGAATATAGGGCAGGGATGAACCGGAAGAGAGAAGGAGAATGGGCGCGAAGGAAAGGAGCATAAGAAATTGAGCTTTGGAAACTTCAGCAAGGGCGCGTGCGCGTACTTGGCACACCCGCGTGGATTGCGCAGCTAGAAGCCAAAGCCAGAAGCCAAGCCACGAGCCGGCTTGTGTAGCGGCTAGGCCATAACCCCCATGGGCGCGCACGCGTACGCTGCGCCTCCGCTCACATTGCAAGATGCCCCAGTGGCGCGCACGCGTGCTTTGCGCGTACGCGCCGATGCTTGAACATGATTTTTTTAGAAGTCACGTGACCTGGGTGTGGAGACAGTTGGAGATCTCATCTTGGGGGAAGTGCCTTGGCGGGAAGAGCTTAAGAAGACCAAGGGTTGAAGGGTTAAGGACTTTTTGCTCATTTTTAGATGGTTCTAGATTTTTTTGGCTATTGTTAGTTACACTCTTGGGTAGAGAGAGAGAGGGAGATTCCAAGCTCTCATTAGGGTTCATCTTCATCCATTTTCTGAATTTCCAATCACACTTTGGTGAGATCCATTGCAATTCTCAATTCACTTGTTCATGTTATAGATCTTCTTCTCTAATCTCAATTAGTGCTTGTAATTACTCAATCCTCATAGATCCTAGATTCAACTTTGTAGTTTTGGATTTTTTGTCAATTTCTTGAGAAGTTCAATTCCATTGTTGTTCTTTGTTAATTGTTGTTAGTTCCTTGTGTTGAAGCACTTTCAATTCTACTTCCTTCTCATTTTTTTTTACTATACTTTTTTTCCTTGCTCATCAATTGTTTGATAAAATGCCAACATTAGTTATGGAGTAAAAGTTTCTTACTTGGCATAGGGTTTGAGTCATTAGAAAGAGTTGAATAGTTTATGTCAATTGTGATTTGGAATTAGAAATTGCTAATTGACTTGGAGTGCACTAAAGCTAGATTTCCCTAAGGTGAAAACTAGGACTTGTGACTCAAGTTAGTTACTCTCATTTGACTTTCCTCTATACCTAGGGGTTAACTAAATGAAACAAGGCCTAATTGTTATCATCATTGACGGGACTATAAGGATAGAATTTCTAATGCCAACCCTAGGCCAAGTCTTCTAAAAATTGATTGCTTGTTTACCATTTATTTTGCTAAACCTTCAAAAGAACCACAACAAGGCTTCCTAATCAATAAGATGCATGCTCTAGCAATTCCAAGGGAGGACGACTCGGGAGACTAATACTCTCGGTTATAGATTGTAGGATTGTTTGATGCGAAGTTTGAATGTCGATTAGGCTATACTCACGATTATATCCATTATTGAATTCTATATCGGCATGATAAATTTTGTTTATCAAAATGGTGCCGTTACCGGGGCTATTGCTTAGTGTGCCATGTTATTGCTTAGAGTAGTAATGTGTGCATGTATATAGTTGCATCTTTTTGTGATTCTTTGTTCAAGTGACTAACCCCTCACCGTTACCATGAGTTTCACTTCTCCTTCATTGCATGACGCGTTCACAACCGAATCCAAGCTTAGTCCCCTTTGATCCGGAAATAGAACGAACTTTGTTTCATATTAGACAAGCTCGGAAGCGGTTAAGGTTTGGACAAGGTGAAGAGGTTCTCACCACCTCAACCACCTTACTAAAAGTGAACATTGAACCGTCACTCAACGAAGGCAATAATCATTCTCCCATCAAAATCACTAACAATTCTTTTCTTGTTTTAGGTACTAACGCCATGGATGCTTCGAGGAGAGTTACTATCAAGGAAGCGGGTGCACCGGATTATGTCCTTCAACCCCTTCATGTAACTCACCCCAATTTGAACGCAAACTTTGAACTCAAGACCGCTTTGATCAACCTCCTACCCAAATTTCATGGGCTTCCCGCACAAGACCCTATTCGACATCTCAAAGACTTTCATCGTATATGCTCAACAACAAGATGGGAAGGATCCGATGAGGTTGCTATATGGTTGTTTGCTTTCCCTTTCTCTCTTGAGGACAAGGCTAAAGAATGGTTCTACACTTTATCTAGTGAAGTCACCTCTGATTGGGACTTGCTTAGACGAGGATTCTTGGATAAATTCTTGCCCCCGGAGAAGATGGATAGGCTAAGGAAGGAAATGTCTTGTATTGTACAAGGTGAAACGGAACCACTGTACGAGTATTGGGAACGGTTTCGTAAGCTACTAGACGCATGCCCTAATCACATGCTTGACACTCAAGTATTGCTTGGATACATATGTCAAAGGATGCGAGAACAAGATAGAACCCTCTTGGACACCTCTAGCAATGGTTCTTTGTCTAAATATAAAACAGTGGAGGAGGCATGGCAACTTATCATTGACTTAGCCGAATCCAATCAACATATGAGACGAAGAGTCAACCGCCCAAGAACCGTGAATGAGGTATCCACTAGTAGTGAAACCACCGCTCTAACCAAATCCTTGAGCGAAATGACATCCGTCTTGAGGCAACTCCAATTGAGCCAACAACAACCACAACAACCTCAACCTCAACCTCAACCTCAACGATATCAACAACACTCTCCACCCCCTCAACAACACAATCAACAATTGGTCCCTCAAAAACTGTGTGGCATTTGTTCTTGCTATTCCCACTACACGGATGAGTGCCCAAGCCTTCAAGAGGACAACACTTTGGCGGCTACCCACAATTTCTATGACCGCCCAAATCAAGGGTACGACCAAGGTGGTAATCCTAACCAAGGGCACCCTTATCAAGGAGGAAGCTACAATCAAGGGAGTGGGTACCACAATCAAAATTGGAGAGACAATCATCAACAAGGAAATAGGGACAACAACAACAATGGAGGAGGTCAAAGATGGAACAACAACTCACAAAACCGGCCACCATACAACCAACACAACCCATCATACAACCAACAAAACCAACAAAGAAACTACCAAACATACCAACCACCACATCAAAGACCACCACCCAACCAATCACAAGCTCCTCAACTCACATATCCAACCGCCCCCTCCAACCAAGATGAAACACTCCGGATCATCATCCAATGCCAAAAGGAACTACAAAACATACTTGCTTCCGGTCTCACTGGCCTCACCTCTACACTACAAGCTCTTCTTGCACGAATGGACACATCATCAAATCCCACTCCTCAACCCCCAATCCAAAGCGTCATTCCCTCTCAACCTCAACCCAATCCTAAGGGGGCATCAATGCCATCACCCTGAGATCCGGAACACAATTAAAAGAGAAGGGAGCAAAGGATTCAAATCCCATCACAATCACTCAAGAGGAGGAGATGATAGATATAGAAGAGGTAGTGGAAAAGGAGACACCACAAGTCATAGTTGAGGATGAAACTCAACCAACAAAAGAGACCCCCAAGACCAAGAGAACCTTGGAAGAAGAAATTGCTCAACCACTCCCATTTCCAACACTTGCAAAGAAAGCTAGGAAGCGCATAGAACTCGACCCCAAAATGGTAGAAATGTTCAAGAAAGTTGAGTTAACCATCCCCCTCTTTGATGCTATCCATCAAGTTCCTAGATATTCAAAATTCCTTAAAGACCTATGCATGAACAAGGATAGAATTCTTGAATTGGAAACCATCCCATTGGGGAGTTCTATTTCCGCTTTAATGGGAGCATTGCCCGAGAAGTGTGATGATCCGGGCCCTTGTATGGTCACTTGCACCGTCAATGGAGTTCAATTCGTAGATTTTATGTGTGACCTCGGAGCATGTGTTAGCATCATGCCTCTCTCCGTCTACCAGGTATTGAAGTTACCACCACTAAAAAGGTCGACGGCGAGATTTGTCCTAGCAGATAAAAGCATAATAACCGTGACGGGTGTTGCGGAAGATGTATTGGTGAATATCAAAGGGTTGGTATTTCCGATTGACTTCTATGTCCTTGAAATGCCATCAAGTGAAACCGAGAGAGCATCATCCATCCTACTTGGAAGACCATTTTTGAGAACCTCTAGATTTAAGCTACATGCTTACTCGGGAACATACTCATTTGAGATAGATGTGAGAGTCGTAAGTTTTAGCCTAGAAGAAGCAATGAAGCATCCACCGGAAAATCACTCTCTATTCCGGTGTGACCCAATTGACAACATTGTTGCCGAAGTGCACCTTGCAAAGTTAGATGAGAAGTACATGATTGAAGAGGCAAATGAAGCTCCAAGCAAATTAAACACCACACACCATACAAACCATCCGGAAACTCAAACATCAAATCATGACAAAAAGATGGAATTGAAGCCACTACCCCCCCCCCCACCTAAGGTACTCATATCTTGATGAAGCCCAAAAGCTCCCCGTGATAATCGCACAAGAGCTAACTCCTCAACAAGAAGAAAAGTTGCTAGAGGTATTGAGAAAAAATAAAAGGGCAATCGGGTGGAGTTTGGCGGATCTAGTGGGAATAAGCCCCCAAGTATGCGAGCACCGCATATTCCTTGAAGAAGGAGCAAGACCGGTCCGACAACCTCAAAAGAGACTTAATCCAACCATTCTTGAGGTGGTGAAAAAAGAGGTCACTCGGCTACTTGAAGCGGACATCATCTATCCTATCTCGGATAGCGAGTGGGTAAGCCCGGTCCAAGTGGTGCCAAAGAAATCCGGGGTGACCACAATCAAAAATGAAAGCGGTGAACTTATAGCAACAAGAGTGCAAAATTCTTGGAGCGTATGCATAGACTACCGAAGGTTGAATGCGGCCACAAGAAAAGACCACTTCCCACTACCGTTCATCGATCAAATGCTTGATCGACTAGCCGGTAAATCATATTATTGCTTTCTTGATGGTTACTCCGGATACTTCCAAATACACATTGCTCTAGAGGACCAAGAAAAAACAACATTTACTTGCCCCTTTGGAACGTATGCTTACAAATGTATGCCATTTGGCCTATGCAACGCACCGGCAACGTTTCATAGATGCATGATGAGCCTATTTGCGGACTTTCTAGAGCAATGTATGGAAGTCTTCATGGACGACTTTAGCGTGTACGGTGATTCATTTGATCATTTCTTAGGTAACCTTGAAAAAGTCTTAGAGAGATGTACCAAAACAAACCTTGTCTTAAATTTTGAAAAGTGTCATTTCATGGTCAAACAAGGCATTGTTTTGGGGCACATAGTTTCAAAAGAAGGTATCTCCGTAGATCCGGCAAAAATAAATGTCATATCTAGTTTACCTTATCCCTCCTCCGAGAGGGAAGTCCGCTCTTTTCTTGGACATGCAGGATTCTACCGGAGATTCATCAAAAACTTTAGCAAGGTAGCCCTACCTCTCTCTCGACTATTGCAAAAGGACACTGAATTTGAGCTAAGCAAGGAACGTATGGAAGCATATGACAAACTTAAAGTGGCATTGACACAAGCTGCTATTGTGCGAGGACCGAATTGGGCTCGACCATTTGAAATCATGTGTGATGCTTCGAATTATGCGATAGGAGCCGCGTTAGCACAACGCGAGGGTAAGATTCCCTATGTCATAGCTTATGCTTCAAAGACACTAGACGGAGCCCAATCCAACTACACTACTACCGAGAAGGAACTCCTAGCTATTGTTTTTGCTTTGGACAAGTTCCGAGCCTATCTTCTTGGTTCCAAGGTAGTAGTGTTCTCGGATCACGCGGCACTAAAGTATTTGTTGGCCAAAAAGGAATCAAAACCGAGATTAATTCGTTGGGTGCTTTTGTTACAAGAATTTGACTTGGAGATCAAGGATAGGAGTGGTTCCTAAAATCTAGTGGCGGACCATCTAAGTCACCTCGAACACACAAAAAGTGACACCACTCCTATCAATGACTCCTTTCCTCTAGATAGCTTGCACGCAATCTCGGAAGTAGTTCCTTGGTATGCCCCAATAGCAAACTACTTGGTTTCACGCACCTTCCCTCCCAATCTCAACAAACATCAAAAGGATAAGCTGAAAAGCAATTCCAAATACTATGTTTGGGACGATCCCTATTTGTGGAGATGTGGAGCGGACCAAATAGTGCGACGGTGCACACCTCAAACCGAATTCCAAGCAATCTTGGACGCTTGCCATTCTTCCGAAGGAGGTGGCCACTACGGCCCCCAAAGAACGGCAAGAAAGGTCTTTGATTACGGATTTTGGTGGCCAACCCTTCTCAAAGATTCTTCCCTCTATTGCAAATCTTGTCCCCAATGCATTCAGTTTGGAAATATTTCTAAGAAGGACGAAATCCCCCAACAAAATATGCTTTTTTGTAAAATCTTTGATGTATGGGGAATCGACTTCATGGGACCATTTCCAAATTCCAATGGCTTTCTCTACATCTTGTTAGCCGTCGATTATGTGTCAAAATGGGTGGAGGCAATCCCCACCTGGACGGATGATGCCCATGTTGTTTATTCTTTTGTGAGGAATAATATCATTTGTCGTTTTGGCTCCCCAAGAGCAATTATAAGTGATCAAGGATCCCATTTTTGCAACAAAAAAATGGACGGCCTCATGAGAAAGTATGGCATCATACACAAAGTCACCACGGCCTACCACCCCCAGACAAACGGCCAAGCCGAGGTGTCTAACCGAGAAATTAAACATGTGTTGGAAAGGATTGTGAAGCCGAATAGGAAAGATTGGAGCGCTAAACTCTCCGATGCACTTTGGGCATATCAAACGGCTTACAAAACACCCATTGGCATGAGCCCTTTTAGACTTGTACATGGTAAAGCATGCCATCTACCGGTAGAAATCGAACACAAAGCTTATTGGGCCATAAAGAAATGCAATATGAGTTTGGGTGGAGCCGGAGTAGAGAGAAAGCTTCAATTGGCGGAATTGGAGTGCTTGAGATTAGAAGCCTATAACAATTCTAGACTCTACAAGGAAAAGATGAAAGCCATTCATGACAAGAACATCAGGAGAAGGGAATTTGGACCCGGTGACCTAGTGCTCCTTTACAACTCAAGGTTGAGATTACTACCGGAAAAGCTTAGATCAAGATGGGATGGACCTTACCAAGTAGAGAAAGTAGAACCTTACAGGGTCTATCACTTGCGCCACCCATCAAGTCCGAACATTTTCAAGGTAAATGGGTACCGTCTCAAATTGTACCATGGTGAGCAAAGAAAGAACTCCAAGGAATTTGAAGTGTTTCTCTTGAGGGATGCATCTCTTGAACAAAAGCTTTGAGCTAGTGGACGTCCAACTTAAGGACGATAAACAAAAGTGCTAGGTGGGAGACACCCCACCATGGTAAGATCCACCATTTGTACATAGCCATTGAATTCTTCTTTGATTGATACTTGCTTACTACTTGAATTCATGTTTGGTAGCTAGGTGATCGATGAAGTTGTAGCTAGATTCGTTTCAAATTTTGTTTCATTTGTTGAGTTCATTTGGTACTTTATCATGTCAAACTATCCTTCTATAGTACCTAAAGTGGTTGTTTGGAGGGTTGGAATGCTGAAAGTGGTGCGAGAACATGCAACTTTGAAAAAACGCACCCTTCCGCGCATGCGCACACCTAACGCGCACGCGCCCATGAAGCATTTCCGACAATCCACGCGGACGCGCGATGTGCGCGGACGCGTGGATTGCAAGAAGTACCCCTCCATACATATTCCAGAGAGTTAGGCCACTCTTACGCCCGCACCATGCCTGAGGCACAGGCTGCTCACGCGTGCGCGCACATGGCGCGTACGCACCCTTTGACAAATCGTCAGATCGACGCGCTAGCACACCTCGCGCGCGCGCGCCGATTGCCCCTGTGCACTCCTGGTACATATTCCAGAGAGTTAGGTCACTCTCGCGCCTGCACTAAGCCACCAGCCCACCACCTCCGCTCACACGTGCGCGCACATGGCGCGTACGCGCCCACATGCCCACAACGCGAGGCACGCGCACGCGCCCATGCCGCGCACGCGTCCTTTGCCCCTGTGCAATCCTGGTACATATTCCAGAGAGTTAAGCCAACCCCAAGCCCATCTCAAGCCTGGGGCATAATCACATTGCCGCGCGCGCGCACCGTGCGCGCGCGCGCCATCACTCCACCCCGCTTCCTTGCGCTTGCGCGCCCCGTGCGCGCACGCGTGGGTGACCGACGTCAACATAATAGGGAGCACACTTGCTCCCTTCATTCTTCTTCCCCCTCTTTTCTTCTTACCTCCTCTACTACCCATTTACCTACTACTACTTCTCCTCCCAAACAACCACCCCCTACCATCACCTCCGGCGACCACCCACCTCCGGTGGCCCCTACATTGCCCCCTCCATTCTCCATCATTCCAACCCAAAACTTCCTCCCCCATACCCTTTTCCATCTCTCTCAATGTACTATACTAGGCTCCCCTCTTGCTCTACTTCTCTCTTTTGCTTCTTAGTTAGTTAATTTCATTCTCTTTTAGGTAGTCTCTTTCTTTCCCCCTCCCCCCTTCTCTTGAGCCCCTCACTTCTTTGGGGTGTTTTTGGCTCCTTTTCCATTTAATGCTTCATAGGCACTTGGGTCATAACTTCTCTTGCATTGATGAATGAGATGTGTTGCATGATTTTCTTATAACCACTGTGCATTGTAGTGATTAATGTTGGTTTGTGGAATGTTACATTGCTCCCTCTCATCTATTTACATATTACAAAAGGATGCACCCCCAAGTGTTTGAAGAAATGCATACATGATACTTTTTGAACTCATTGTGACTCTTGCTTCTTAACTAGTCACTTTTGGGTGCACCTTCCCCTTCTACAATCCACCCACTCACCATTTCATAAATTACTTCCCACTTTTGGTATTTGAGGGTGTATGCTTCTCATGCCTTTTCCTTGCATGCCTACACTAACCCTATACCACATGCCAATGATTTGCCTTGCTCATCACATGTTATCTTCGTTACATGTTGCAGCTGTCATGTAATAAGGATACCCATATTCTTACGGCACAATTTCTCATTTGCATAATCATATTCAATTACGCTTCTTTGGGTTTGATGTTATCTCCTCTCTTTACTATCATAGGATGGTCATCAAAAAGAGCAATGGGAAAGCCCCGAAGAAGCCAGCATCCAATAGAGCACGCCAGGAACTAACGGCCAAGCCACTCCTAAAGAAGGCTAAGGGCCCCGTTGATGTTCTAGAGAAGGACAACCCTCCGAAGGATCCAAACAAGTTCCCTAACCGCTACTGCGAACTTGTTTACTCAAGGGTGATTGAAAGGAATTATCACCCAGAGCCTCTTCTAGTCCTCTCGGCCCACCTCACTCCGATAGTGATGCCACACATTGACCGAAGGCAATGGAGGTTCCTCTTGAGGCAACCCAAGGAGGTCAATTTATCATGGGTGGTGGAATTCTACACCAACTACCACTCACCCCTTCTCACATCAATCTTTGTGCGCCGGAAGCAAGTGCCAATCACAGTGGAAGCCATCCGAGGAGTCCTTGGGACTGGACCGTTAGCGGATGGATATGATGCCTATCAAGAAGTCTTGACAGCATGCGGCGACCGTGAGTTCGATTGGAACGCAGTCCTCCGCGTAATCGCCACACCCGAAGCATGTTGGATTCGGGGGACTATAAAGCAAAGACCAAAAGGTTTAGATGCATGCTTTCTCACTCAAGAAGCCACGGCATGGGCCCAAATTTTAGCTCACTATGTGCTCCCAAGCACCCATGGGTCATCCATTACCGCCGAGCTTGCCTTATTGATATGGTGCATCTTAACCGAGAAATCGGTCAACATTTCGCATGCCATTCGCCAATCCATGGGGCGCATTCATGCCAAGGAAAATCTACCATTCCCTGCTATGGTGACCGAATTAATGGCGGCAGCCGGCGTCCACCGAGAGACTAAGGATAGGAGGACCTCAATCCCGGTCGAGGGCGATGTTATCCCGACCAAGAGGTGCCTCAAGCCTCCGGAAGTCACCAAGGACATTGGACTACCCACACCAACTCGCAACACCACTACATCATCCACGCCACAAAAATCAGCCACCTTACGCCTTGAAGACCTTCACAAGAAGTTGGACCGTTATGAGAGGCGTAACCAACGCCGATATGATCACATGAAGAAACTTCTAAGCATTGTCACCCCACCTATTGAGGAACCCGATATCTCCACATCCACCGCAACTCCAAGCAGAAGTACCGAGGATAACAGAGATGAAGGACACTCGGGACTCGGCCATTGCCACCCATTGCGCATCACCTCTAGCACGGAGGACCGTGCTAAGTTTTAAGTGTGGGGAGGTCGGCCGACCGATCTCCGTAGGTAACACCCAAATAAATTTTCGTTTTCTGAACTCCTTTGTAGTAGGATAGGTTGCATGATTAGGTTTTCTTTGATATCATTTGCATGATAAGTTTACTTGGTTGGAACAATGAAACTCTCTCTTAGGAAACTAATACTTTGGGGGCAACCTTGACATTGCCAATTTCGAATATCTTGATGCCAAACTTGCTTGAAGAACTGTATTTTGGAACATGAATTTTGAGTTAAGAACACAAGCTAGTGAGCTTTGAGCCTTGTTTTGTGGCTACATCTTATAGTCACTTATTCTCCTTCTTGTGTGCAATTATTTTCTCTCTATGAGTGTAATCCTTGCTTTGTTTGAGTCTATATGTCCATTATTCCTTGTATTCACGCATTTATATGATTGAGGCCATCACTTCATTAGCCCACCTACCAAATAGCCTTACCCTCTATCTTCCCTTGTTAAGCCAAGAATTGAGCCTACGCTTAACCCACTTGTTCTTTAAATTAGCACATTACAAGCCTAAAGCGGAAAACCATAATTGTCCTCATTTGGATCTTTGATTAGCTTAGGCTAGTGTGTGTGTGAGTATCATTCAAGCGTAGAAACCTTGGGACATTGGGGGGATAAAAGGGGCAGTTTTGTATTGTTATTGAAAATATTGGGAATTGGGTACATACTCATGTATTGGTCAGATGTAAAACCTTATGCATTGATAAAATGAGAAAAACAAATGAAAAAGAAAATAGAAAAAAAATAATGTGAAAAGAAAGAAAAAAAAAAGAGAAAAAAAATAGAAATAAGAAAGAAAAAAAAAAGAGAAGAAAGGAATAAAAAGGGGACAAAATGCCCTAAAGCAAAGTGCAGCTTAATAAGATCAATGCATAAGTGTTGTGAAATGAAAAAGAAAATACATGAGTATGCGGAAGAGTGAAGAATGGGTAGTTAGATTAGAACTCAATTGTATAGGATGTCATAGGTTAGGTGGGAAGTTTAAAGCTTATCAAAGATTCAAAATTTCAAGCTCACTTAACTATATATGCATCCTACCTTAACCCTAGCCCATTACAACCAAAGAAAAGACCTCATGATAGATGTATGCATGCATGAAATATATGTTGATTGATTAGATGAGGAACAAATCTTGGAAAGCATGATTAGGAGAAAATTGAGAGAATCAACCCTAGACACTCAAGCGAATAGAGTGTAAACACTTCCGGTGAGGGTTCGAAGGCTCTAATTCATGATTCCCGGCTCTCACGAGCATGCTTCATGCGAAGTTGCATATAGTGCACTTGATGCTCCAAAATTGGTGAATCCCATATATTGGCCGCCACCGTGCCCTATATGCTTGCATATATCTTAGGAAGGTTGATTTGTTCCTAACCAAGTAGATGGTAGCACTAGTCGTAGTTGCATTCACGTAATTAGGTTGCACCTCATGAGTCTTATACCTCTATGATCCTTCGGTCTTTTGCGTTTCTCTTGCATTTCTCTAAGCATGAGGACATGCTAGAATCTAAGTGTGGGGAGGTTGATAAACCCATTTTGAGGGTTTATCTTGTATCAATTTCAGGGGTTTTATCAATGATTCCACACACTTTTCATATGAAAATACAAGACTTTGTGTTCCTTTCCTAACTTTTGCCTCATGGATGAAAACATGCTTATTTTGCACTAAATTAGATACATTTCTAATCTTCTCTTGGTGCCATTCGATGCCGTGACCTGTGTGTTAAGTGGTTTCAGAATAAAGGGCAGGGATGAACCGGAAGAGAGAAGGAGAATGGGCGCGAAGGAAAGGAGCATAAGAAATTGAGCTTTGGAAACTTCAGCAAGGGCGCGTGCGCGTACTTGGAGTAAAAGTTATGGAGTAAAAGTTTCTTACTTGGCATAGGGTTTGAGTCATTAGAAAGAGTTGAATAGTTTATGTCAATTGTTGATTTGGAATTAGAAATTGCTAATTGACTTGGAGTGCACTAAAGCTATATTTCTCTAAGGTGAAAACTAGGACTTGTGACTCAAGTTAGTTACTCTCATTTTACTTTCCTCTATACCTAGGGGTTAACTAAATGAAGCAAGGCCTAATTGTTGTCATCATTGACGGGACTATAAGGATAGAATTTCTAATGCCAACCCTAGGCCAAGTCTTCTAAAAATTAATTGCTTGTTTACCATTTATTTTGCTAAACCTTCAAAAGAACCACAACAAGGCTTCCTAATCAATAAGATGCATGCTCTAGCAATTCCAAGGGAGGACGACTCGGGGGACTAGTACTCTCGGTTATAGATTGTAGGATTGTTTGATGCGAAGTTTGAATGTCGATTAGGCTATACTCACGATTATATCCATTATTGAATTCTATATCAGCATGATAAATTTCGTTTATCAACAAGCAACAATTTAAGTTTGGTGTTGTGATGAGCGGATAATTTATACGCTTTTTGGCATTGTTTTTAGTATGTTTTTAGTAGAATCTAGTTACTTTTAGGGATGTTTTTATTAGTTTTTATGCTAAATTCACATTTTTGGACTTTACTATGAGTTTGTGTATTTTTCTGTGATTTCAGGTATTTTCTGGCTGAAATTGAGGGACTTGAGCAAAAATCAGATTCAGAGGTTGAAGAAGGACTGCTGATGCTGTTGGATTCTGACCTCCCTGCACTTAAAATGGATTTTCTGGAGCTACAGAACTCAAAATGGCGCGCTTCTAATTGCGTTGGAAAGTAGACATCCAGGGCTTTCCAGCAATATATAATAGTTCATACTTTGCCCAAGTTTAGATGACGCAAACTGGCATTCAACGCCAGTTCTCTGCCCAATTCTGGCGTCCAGTGCCAGAAACAAGTTGCAAAGTGGAGTTCAACGCCCAAAATGGCACAAAAGCTGGCGTTCAACTCCAAGAATGACCTCTCCACGTGTAGACTTCAAGCTCAGCCCAAGCACACACCAAGTGGGCCCCGGAAGTGGATTTATGCATCAATTACTTACTTCTGTAAACCCTAGTAGCTAGTTTATTATAAATAGGACCTTTTACTATTGTATTAGACATCCTGGATTGTATTTTTGATCCTGTGATCTCGTTTTGGGGGCTGGCCATTCAGCCATGCCTGAACCTTTCACTTATGTATTTTTAATGGTAGAGTTTCTACACTCCATAGATTAAGGTGTGGAGCTCTGCTGTTCCTCAAAGATTAATGCAAAGTACTACTGTTTTTCTATTCAATTCAACTTATTCCGCTTCTAAGATATTCATTCGCACTTCAACCTGAATGTGATGAACGTGACAATCATCATCATTCCCCATGAACGCGTGCCTGACAACCACTTCCGTTCTACCTTTGATTGAATGATTATCTCTTGGATCTCTTAATCAGAATCTTCGTGGTGTAAGCTAGACTGATGGCGGCATTCATGAGAATCCGGAAAGTCTAAACCTTGTCTGTGGTATTCCGAGTAGGATTCTGGGATTGAATGACTGTGACGAGCTTCAAACTCGCGATTGCTGGGCGTAGTGACAGACGCAAAAGGAGGGTGAATCCTATTCCAGCATGATCGGAAACCTCAGATGATTAGCCGTGCTGTGACAGAGCATTTGGACCATTTTCACAAGAGAAGGGGAAGTAACCATTGACAACGGTGATGCCCTTGCATAAAGCCAGCCATAGAAAGGAGTAGGATTGATTGGATGAAGACAGCAGGAAAGCAGAGATTCAGAGGAACGAAAGCATCTCTACACGCTTATCTGAAATTCTCACCAATGAATTACATAAGTGTTTCTATCCTTATTTTCTGTTTAATTAGTATGATTTTCTAAAACTCCATAATCAATTATTATTCGCCTAACTGAGATTTACAAGGTGGCCATAGCTTGCTTCATACCAACAATCTCCGTGGGATCGACCCTTACTCACGTAAGGTTTATTACTTGGACGACCCAGTGCACTTGCTGGTTAGTTGTACCGAAGTTGTGACAAATTATGAATTGAGATTAGAGTACCAAGTTTTTGGAGCCATTACCAGAGATCACAATTTCGTGCACCAGTGGCAAAAATGGCTAAGTGCTGCGGAATTTCAGTTTTACACAATAAACTTCCAATGCACATAACTTCTTTGTTTTAAAATATTTTTCATCTGTTCTTTGAACGATGTAAGTTTCACGGACCTAATTTTCATATGAAATAAGTGTGAAATAGTTTGGGTGTCTGGAAGCCGAGTTATGGCTCGCCGAAGTTCGGAAAAAAATTAGTTTTTCACAAAATTTATCAAACCTCTATTTTTACCAAATTTATAATCATTAACCACAATTTTCAAAGTCGTGCCCAGCACCAAAGCATACCATATCACAGCCAATACAGCTCCACATTCTACCACCACCAATCATACCTCAATTTAAATATTTTCATTTCCAAAATTCTCAAAGTATACCCACACAATCATCAACATTCTCATACCCACATACAATATTCTTATCCATCACCATCAAAATCATTATTCACCAATATTTCTTACCAAACCAACTACATTCGTATCATATATCATATATCATTTATCTATTATGCCTCATTCATGCAACACACATCATCAACTAAACTACCAATCAAGTTCCAAATTCACAATTCAACTTATCCTAGGTCGTCTAGCCTAAATTTTTACGATACATTATATATTATATATGAGAAATCAAAATCATACCTTGGTTGATTTCCTTGTATATCCCAAAGACAACCCAACTACGCAAGTTCACAAGTTCCACCACCAAAATTCAGCATCCAAGGACCCAATCAAGCTTCCAATATTCACAATTATGCTCCAATTTACATTTATACACTACCTAATTCACATTGCCACATTCAAATATACCAATTTAATACTCAAACACAATAAATCAAGAAATCTACTAGGATTCAAAAATTCTCACCTTACTCAAGCACCAACGGGACAAATTAAATGATTTTCGCAAGCTAGCTTGACCCTAAACACCAAAATCATCAAATTTCAATACCCCAATGGCTCTAATTTTTGAAAATTGGGGGACGAAGAACTAAAAGTAAGATTGAGAGTTACTCACCTGATTCAGCACTGGGCTTTGTAGAGCTCGACGCCGTGGACGCGTGGTCGCAAACGGTACGACGATCGGAGCTCGGAGTGAGATGTTATCGTAACTTGAATTTGGAACAAGGGTTTGAAGCTCATCCCCTTTCATCCTTGTGTTTTGGAACGTGGTGATGAATGGAGGAGAAGGAAAATGAGCTGAAGCTCATTTTGTTCATGGATTGGATTGGGCCCTTGGGCCCATTTTGGGTCCGGTTTGACTGGTTCGGCCCGTTCGACCCAATCTTGGGCCGAATTATTTAAAATTAGTATCAAAATTCTTATTTTAATTAGCTCTATCTCATTAAGCTATAAAATTCTATTTTATAATTTTTTTAATTAATATTTAATTTATTGGCTAATTATTTATTAATTTTACAGGGTTTACAGATATCAAATATGAAAAGCTCCCTTTTTTTGCTATTTTTATGGTATGATTGGACATGATAAGGCACATGCGAGCAAGCGAAAGAGAAAGAAGATGATAGAGGATGAAAATCTAAGGAGCTAAGGGCATGACTTAGAGCTAAAATGATAGGGGTCAAGGTTTTGAGGGAAAGAAAGAAGAAGAAGGAATAAGGAAAGGTACAAAGCATGCACACAAAGCAAATAGAAGGGATCAAGGAAAGCTCCTAAAAAAACTTGCAAGGCTAGTTGTTACATAGCACAAAGAAACAGGGGTAAAAAAAGAGAAACAACAAATCGAAAAAAGAAAAGGAGAAAAAGAACATCGAAGAGAAGAAGAGACAGAGCATAGGAAGGAGGATAGAATAGGAAAGGTGTTACAGGTAGCAATAGAAAAGGAGACAACAAAGAAAAACACATCTCCTTTGGAGCATGATTTAATGAAAGAGAGAACAAAAGGTGAGTCGAACATGATGGAGAATGAGATAGAAGAAATATAAGAAGGAATACGATAGAAGAAGTGGAAGAAAAAAGCTAGAGTAGTTGAAAACAAAAAAAAAAGAGACAAAAAGAAAAGAACCAAAATAAGGAAAATGGAAGAGGCAACAACTATGAAGATCAAAGAAGAAGAAGTGAAGAATAAAAACACCAAGTAGGACAAAAATAATGGCAAAGGGTGTGACACAACCCTACTGAGAACAATGAGAGTTATTAGCTAGAACTACCGTGGGCTTAGGAACCCATAGGCAGTTAGAGTTTTGAACAAGCTCTTGGGACAAAAAGCTCCGAACTTAGCCTTCTTAATGGAGACAAGAAAGAAGGTAGATGAGATCAACAAATTTAGAAGAAGAGGGGTGTAACACCCTACCACACAGAGCTTTACGCTATAGTCATAAATCAGAGGTGGTGAGGTACTACTACCTCTAAATTGATAAAGTGCATACATATATTTGAAAGATAATTTAGCTAAGAGCCTGTGAAAAAGGATAAGCAAAACGAAAATTGCATCACACTCGAAAACATTACGATAAAGGCGACGATATACAAAAAATAAAAGAGTTATATTTATAAACATAGAATTCCAAAAGAGATACATAGCAAGTACTAGTCTCAACCTGCAAAGTAATGACCGGCTAGAAATATATATATACAACCCCAAAGTAAACAACTATAAACATAAATCCTGTTTCTCCAAAATCAACCTCTAAGAGGGATATACAAGTTAATATAAAAAAGTGGAGAATACATATAAACTATGTACAAAATATAATTTCCAAAATGAAATCTCTGCTTCCTAAAGAGAATCCAGCACGCTCAGCGAGGTGCGTCACGTCCTGTATCTGAAAACAGAAAAATTCTCAAAATAGATGAGAACCAAAAGGTTTTCAGCAGGGTAACAGTTCCGAATAGAGACGATGTAAAACCAAATAAACCCACTAGGCAATCCTAAACTCTAACAACCAAGATTCAAGCCTAGGATTATACTAATCCAAAACAGGGTAATGTAAACTAAGCCCTTCACTAACCAACGATCCATAAACTCAAGTTCCTTTAACATTCATCTCAGCCTTTCTCCTTTTACCTCAATACCATAGAATTTCAATATTGAGTACACTAATTATATTCAACAGAAGTAAACACAATTTATAGGATGCAAACCCAATTGAAAATGGTTATAACATATACTGCAATTAGTAATTAAGCAGAGATATACACGTCGGCAATCCAAAACAATGCACACTCAAACAATTTCACATAAATTCATATAATGCATGCCTCTCCTACTGCCCATGAGATCATTTGTGGTTATAATGCCAAACCTGACACACCCGATAGCTAACCCGGATATCGTTCTCTTGGTTGCGCATAATATCTTCGCATATCGGCTGTCCGTTAAAGGGAGAGTATCCTGTCACCTTACAACCCAAGAGAAAGGCACCCTAAGAGGAACATATCTCAGCTGATCGATATAGCCACTAGAGGGAGAATGTCCTGTTACCTTCTCTTGGGACCTTGTCACCGTTAGAGGGAGAATTCCCTGTCATTCGTTAGAGGGAGAATGCCCTGTCATCATGCAATCAAAGAGAACTACAAGCAAGCAGGATGAACCACCGTCCTTGCTCTGGTATAGCTCAACTCAGTGTGCAAGCGGGATTCACCATCGTCCTTGCCAAGAGTACAGTAAACATCAGCTGAGTATGCAAGCAGGATTAACCCCGACCCTTGCCAGCACAGTAAAATCAGACAATCATTAGTCTTATCCTTATCTCTGACACTCCTATCCTCAATCTTATTCAAACTTATCAATTTCATCCCTTAATTATTCTCACACTCGTTCCCAAGCCTAAATACTATTTAGCGGACCTTAAATAGGGGTTACAAAGGTTAAACAATAGATTGGATAGAAAAAACAATTAAAATCAACATTTTCTAAAAAACAAGATGGTCGTTTGACGAACGAATTCTTGACGGTTTGGAATTTCCTCAAATGAATGAATTCTCATTGTAAAGTATAGTTTCCAAACCAATCAATAATCCTTTCATACAAAAATTTGGTTGTCACAAGTACAAACCCCAATGAATTTATAACCGGAGTATTTGGACTCCGGATTGTCTCACGAAGAGTTGCAATAAAGTGTTTAATTATTGGCTATGAAAATACAAAGGGGGGTTGATTTGATATGAGGGCAAGAAAATAAATGTGCAGAAAAAGTAAAGAGAGCAATTGAAGAAAGCAAGTAATAAAGAGAGACATTCATGGCAAGAATTGAGATCATAGGCTTTCTATCCTAGTCATGCAATGATTAATTCATCTTATTTAGTTAACTCCAACAAATAGGGAGAATGTCAAACAAGACTAATTAATCACACCATAATAATAACAAGAATTTATCTCATTACGTCATCTCCAACATTGGAAGAAAGTCTAATGAGACTAGCTAATCTCAATCCAAAAGTCCTAATCGACTTACTAATTAAAATAGCAAAAGATTAGCGTCAATGGAAACAATATTCCATAAGTCCTAATCAACTCACTAATTTAATTAGCAAAAGATTAGCGTCAATGGAAACAATATTAGCTAACAACTCTAGGTCACCAACATGAGTTGGGTTTTCATGACTCAAGATTGCCCAATTACTCTTTCCAAGCCAAGAATGCTCAAATCTACTCTAACATTCTTCCAAGTATTTTATCAAACACTTGGAAGACATACATGGAAAGCATAGTAAAATGTGCAAGAAATATAAATCTACCAACTATAAATTGCAAGAAAACAAGATCAACAACTCAAACCAACAATAAAGAAACATCAAACATTAAATGGCATAAAAAGAAAATGGAAATCCAACAAGGGTTCATCAACATAAAAGTAACAAAATAAAGGAAATGAACAAGAGAAACTAAGAAGATTAAGATGTAACAACAAGAAATTAAAAAGAAAACTAAATCAAAACAAGAATTAAAAGTGAGATTCAAGAAAATTAAACCTAAACTACCCTAAATTCTAGAGAGAAGAGAGAGCTTCTCTCTCTAGAATTCTACCCTAAAACATGATAAAAACTAAACTATGATTACTTGGTTCATTCCCCCTCCAATCCTTGGGTTCAATAGCATCAGAAATGAGTTGGATTGGGCCCAAAATGAGCTGCAAAATCGCTGGGGGCGATTTCATAAAAGTGGGCCACGGACAGCATCGGCGCGTGCGCGCCCCTGAACGTGAAGCAACATATAGTAAAATTTATATCATTTCGAAGCCCCGGATGTTAGCTTTCCAACACAACTAGAACCGCCTCATTTGGACCTCTGTAGCTCAAATTATGGTCGATTGAGTGCCAGGAGGTCGGGCTTGACAGCTTTACGGTTCTTTCATTTCTTCATGAGTTCTCCCACTTGCATGCTTTTCTCCTCACTTCTTCCATCCAATACTTGCCTTATGAACCTGAAATTACTCAACAAACATATCAAGGCATCGAATGGAATTAAAGTGAATTAAATTTAGCTATTTTAGGGCCTAAAAAGCATGTTTTCACATTTAAGCACAAATCAAGGGAGAATTGCAAAACCATGCTATTTCATTGAATAAATATGAGAAAAGGTGATAAAATCCCTCAAAATAAGCACAAGATAAACCACAAAATTTGGGTTTATCATCGTGCGTACGCATGGGTCGTGCATACCCATGACTTGACTTTTGTGCGTACTTATGCTAGGTGCATGAAACTCTTTCAATTCTATAACACCCCTCATGCGTACGCAGGACCTCAATTTTTTATAGCTTATACAAAATTCAGATCTTAACCATAAACTTTAACCGTGCATAACTTTTTCGTAAAAAATCATTTTTCGTCCGTTCTTCAGACGTCATAAATTAAATAGACCCTTTTCATTTAAGACAAGTTTCACAAAATTTAAAGGTTTGAAAACCAAGTTATGACCCGTCAAAGTTGGTTAAAATTCTATTTTACCAAAACTACCAAATTTCTAATTTTCATCAAAACTCAATCCAATTCAAATTTAAACCTCTCCAAAACCACTTTTAAACATTTCAACATTCATTCATCACTCTCTATCCATTTAACACTCAATTAAACAAGTTTCAACCCAATCAATCCAACTTTTCAACCTTCCATCAACAACCAATCATTCAAATTCACAACCCAGCCACACATTAATACACGCCACTTACCTCCACTTATCAAATAGGGAATTCCTTACCCTATCACTGCCTCCGACCCAATTTTCACATCAATTATCATCATAATCAATAATACCATCAATTAACAATATCACATCCAATTGAACCATGCATACAGATATATACATCCATTCAACTAATCACAACAACATCCAATTTCAATCTAATCCTATCCGAGGGATAATTAACCTGGACATTCACATAATTTTACATAATATCTACTTGAAAATAAAACCCGTACCTCAAGTGCGACAAATCCAAGCCCATGAATCTCTTTCTCCGTCCAATTCCGAGCTTCATCCAACGTTAACGAGCTCGACGGATAGCCCACCAATCAAACTAAATTAACCCAGGCAATCAAGCGACACTATCTCATCTAATTGCATCAAATTTTACTTAGTTCAAGCTAGGGTATTCATACAAATTAGGGGAATTAGAGGAAAGAAGCTCTCTTACCTTAATCCACTTGAAATTGGAATGGAACCTACTTGAAATCCATGCTAGAGGACCCCTAAAGAACTAAAATCACAAGCTTTTCAACAACATATCTCCAAAAGTGTGAGTTGAAAGAGAATGAAAAATTGAGCAAGGATTTTGTGTTTACTTACCGCAATGCTTGAATAGAAATAAAGAGGGATCTGAGACGAATGCGTGTCTGCAAACAGCTCGACAATTAGAGCTCTGAATTAGAAGTTATGGAGATTTTGGTGAGTAGGTGAATAGTAAAATGGTTAGGGCATGACTCTCACTCTCTTCTCCTCTTCTCAGCTGCTCTTTCTCACTCTAATGGGAATGAGTTGCTGAAATGGCTAAGTTTGAGACTTTTAAGCCTTGGGCTTGGGCCCAACATGAAACCGGTTCAATTAATTTATCCTGTTGGTCCAACTTTGGGTTAAAATCTTAATATTAGTGTTTTAATTCATGTTCGAAACATTTTTATTTTCCCAAACTATGAATTCTAAATTCATAGCCTTTTTCACTCATAATTAACTTATTATATATTAATTACTAGGTTTTACATAGGGGACTTAAAAATGTAATTGGAGTGGATTGTAAAGGGGACGAAAGAAATAGATCAGGAGGATTAACAGTCTTGTGGAAAAAGGATATAACAGTGGATATTGCATCAACCTTACAAAATCACATTTTTATGATAATTAAGGCAAAGAATAGCAACCACACTTGGAGGGCAACAGGTTTTTATGGGTGTCCAGAAATGACAAATAAGCACAAATCTTGGAAATTTTCAATTCTTTAGGACAAGCCTACAACATGCCAGGGACGATTTTTTGTGACTTTAACCAAGTCTTAGAACAAGAAGATAAGCAAGAGAGCTACCAGTGACATACACTCAAACAAGAGGGTTCCAAGATGCACTCCAAGTAAATGAACTGCTAGACTTGGAATTTGTGGGACATGCTTTTACATGGTCAAATAATCAAGGAGGAGACTTCAACGCTCAATAGAAACCGGAGAGAGCAATTGCGAACATTGATTGGAGAGAGGTATCCCTAATTGCCTACATAGATCCGGTCACTCCCTTTTTTTATTGATGTTCTAAGTAAATCAGATAGGAGGAAAAAAATCCATTTGTTTACGTTTAAAGAAGTAGGGTCGGGGAATGGGGGATGCAAAGAAATAGTCAAGAGAGCATGGATACCAGGAAATCTGTAAGAACTGGAGTAACTGCTTTAATGAAATAATAATTTTAACTACCCGAAATAGGTTCGAAAATAAAGAAATGATATTTTGAAACTAAAAAGGTAAAATTTGAATTCAATGAATTTTTCTGAGTAAAAAAATGTATCTTTTGCAGAAAATTTTTGTAAAAAATGCGTACCGATACTTAAGCCGGCAGTATCGGCTCTAATCTGTCCAGTATCGTATATTGAGAAAAATGAGATTTTGAAAATTGAATTTATTATTTTGGAAAGGCAAATAATTTAGAATTGAAAATCGGGCTCTAATCTTAAAAGTTTTGGCCCAAAATTAGGCCAAACGGACCTAAAACGCTTACGGATTGGACCAGACCCAAGCCCAACATATATAAGTGTCAATTAATGAGCATTCAGATCATTTTACCCTAGAAACAAAGAAAGGGGGTGCTGGAAGTGAAGGGAGAAGAGAAGAGAAGTTACTATTCATCTTCTCCTTCATTTGGCCATATCTTGAGCTACGGAGCTCCGATTGACGAGCCATTTATGGCCACGCGAAACTCTCGCCCAGCTCGTCATTTTTAACTAAGATTTTCTGGTAAGAACTCATGTCTCATGCTCTAGTTTCCTATCCTAGCATTGGATTATTGTTAGATTTTGTCCCTAATATCGTTGGGTAAGGTAAGTCTCTTTAAACTCTTATAGTTTGATATTTTGGGTTAGCCCTAGTGATGTTTTGTATATTATATGATGTTAGATTGAGGTTTGGTATTGTTGGAGTGAACTTGATGGTTTTGGAGCTTTGAGTTTGAGCTTGGTGTTTTGAGTTGCGTGAGAATCTGCTAAGGTATTGTTTCGGTTTCCTTTATGTAATATGTAATATTTTTTGACACTTAGGCTAGTGGACTCTAAGATAGGATTGAATGACGTTGGTACATGATTAATTACGTGTAATTTATGTTTGATAATGAAGAAGATGATATGGAGTGTTGGAATGTGTGATATATGAATTATGATGTTAATATGACGAGTATTGGTGTTGTTTATGATTATGATGATTAATGAAGGGTATCGATGAATTATAATATTGTTGTTGGTGAATGGTGTTGATTATTGAGATTGAGATTGAGATTGAATAATGGTAGTTATACCATTATGAGGATTTATGGTGAAATATGATGAATGATATTTATGATGAGTAAAATTGTGCAAATTGTTGATGATTGAGATCTTAAGTTGGGAATTGTTGATTTTTGTTAAATTATGGTGAAAAGATTGAGTAAAATAGATGTTGAGTTGATTGAAGTGCAATGGAATAGTAAAGTGTAGTGTGTGGTAGTGTTTTGTGATAAATTGAATAGGTCTTGGTTTGGTTTGGTTTTGAAATTTGGAAATTAGAGAACTTGATGTTTGTGTAAAACCTTGTTTTAAATGAACTTTAGTGGATTATAACTTGAGCCTTGATTTTTGAAATTAGTTGGATTTTATTTTAAATTGAAGATGGTTTAAAGAGATTTAAAATGGTATAAAGTTTGAGAAAAATAAAATTTTTTAGAGGAAGTTGTGAGCGTTTAAAGTATGGTGTTTGAAACTGAAAATCTGCAGCATTAAAATTTTTCTGAGTCTGATGCAGCATGCGTACGCAAACTTGTGCACGCGACGCGGGCATTCTCCACTGCCTGGGGGTCTCGCGTATGCAGGCACTGTGTGGTGTATGCGAGCATGTGAATTTTGGCTATGTGTATGCGAGTTTTAACACGCGACGCGAGGATTTCTCTCAGGTTAGGAGTCTAGCGTACGCGAGGGAGGAGTCGCGTATGCGACCCTCACTTTTTCAACACATGCGTATGCACGGCAGGGGTGTGCGTACGCACAGTCCCTGTTTTGCTGAAAATGGTTTTTCTTCACTTTTCAAGGATTTTCTAGCTTTCCAAACTCTTTTATCTACTGTTTAAGATTGCTAACTAGTAATTAGGACTTAAGATTAATAGAGATGGGTAGTGAACTAAATTGGTAATTTATATATGAGTTTAGAAGACGGTAACTTAGGTTTGGTATGTTAGTTGGGTGAAATTGTCTTGTGAGCTAATGGGGAGCCGGGTTGATGATGAACTTGTGATAATGAGGATGGCTGATGAGATTGAATCTTAAAAAATGAATGATTATAGTTAATGGAATGAGTATAAACGGAATGGTGCTATAAGCGGTGGCCTCTTAGACAGATTATGTGATTGTGACATGCATTGTTCTCTATCGTAGGAACTGTGGCAGTCTCCCGCTTACGTTCGGATGTGAGGGTTGTGGCAGTCTCCCGCTCACGTGACATGCATTGTTTTGGTAAGTCGCTATGCACCTCGGACAATGGTTGTGGCAGTCTCCCGCTTGTCGAGGTAGCGGTGCCAGCATAGGGTCGAGGCAGTCTCCCGCCTACGTTGAGATGTGAGGACTGAGGCAGTCTCCTGCTCACATAACCTTTCTCCCGCCTAACTCTTCACTCTTAGTTAACCCAACTAAGAAAGGGGTGCCTCACAGGTACAAGATACAAGACAATGTAAACAACCTAAAGAAATCTGAAATACTTTAGGTTTTTCACTCAAGTGTATCACTCAGCCTTTTATCACTCTTTGGCTTTTTCTTAAGCTCTCTCTTTCAGCCTTTTACCACTTAAGAAATTACAGAAAGATATACATTGAAAAATAAATTACAATCTGTAAAACATGAAGAAGATTGATGATTCAACAGCCTCTGTTGCTATAAGGTGAACCGGGTTGAGCAAACACTGATCAAGTTCTTCATCTTGGCGGAATGCTTCTTTCTTTAGATAGCACTGTCCAAAACGTTGAACCTTCTCAGGAAGCTCTCAATAAAACTCAGACTTTGGTTCTTTTTCCTTGTCTTCAGAAGAGTCAAAAATTTCTTTTGTATCTCCTTGTATGTTGCTAAGTTACTCTCTTCCAGGTCAACTCCTCGAGCTGTGTGCTTCACCAACTTACCCTTTCACATTTTTCCATTAATCCCCAAATTGGGAATTTGAAACAGATCCCTTTTTCTTGACCGAATGCCTCAGAACAGCAAAGAAAAATATTTTCAATGATAAACTAAGATCTGAACCCTTGAGCTACTACTTTGTCCCCAAGAAACAATCTTGGCCTTTGATTTGTAGCAGTGTTTATCAGAGATCATCTTTTCCATGTTTCCCAAATTGGATTGGCAAAGAGTTAGGAAAGAAAAGAAGAAAGTAAGATGCATGCAAAAGGAAATGAATCACCTTTAGCTTCTGACTTAGGTTGATATGATTTGATGTGGGTGATTAGACCTCAACCTTTTTGTTTAACCCTTCTCTTTCTTTCTTCTTTGGTGAATGACTTAGGAACGAAGCTCTCTCTCTCTCTCTTCTCTGAGTTCTGACCGAAACGAGAAAAGGGACGTTGGCTTTGGTGGAAGCACTTTGGAGGGATCAGCTTTGAGTGAGATCAATTCGGGTTTGGGTTAGCTCTTTTATAGTTCAGTCCACGTGATTCTTTTGCTTAACAACTTTGGACTTTTAGTGCTTTGTTAGTCCACTTTTTTTTGTTTGATTTTATTTCTATTGGGCTGCTGCAACATTCTTTCTTTAGTCTACAACACTTACTTAAATTCAATCAAAACTAATTGGGTATTTAACCTATTAAAAAATAATGTTTATCATCATCAAATTAATTTAATTAATTTTTTAATTTAACATGTTCTTTTTAAACTCATCTAAAAGTTGTGGGTTCGAACCTCACTCCTAACTTTAAAAAAAATAATGATAAAATTTAGTAATTTACACATAGACATTATATTCTTTTTGAGAGGTGCCATTTTATTCACAAATCAATTTGACTACTCTTTTTCTAGATTAATAAAATGCTTTTACATTTTGTGTAGAAAATTTAGATGTCCTGTCATTCAATAAAAATTAATAAAATGCTTTTACATTTTGTGTAGAAAATTTAGATGTCCTGTCATTCAATAAAAATTTTATATTAGTTTTCTCATTTATTCTATGTTAAACTAAACCTTTTAATTACACTAAATAATTTTAAGTATTTAGATTCAACTTTATAAATCGTTATATAAATTTTACATTTCATAAATTTTTTATAGGAAAAATTTAGGGCTAGCAATTTTATTAAATTTTGGCCAACATGTAACTAGTAAAAAAAAAGTAAACTATTGGATGAAATTTTACACTATTAGAATCATCATTGATAACTATTTAATAGTTACAAATCACAAAAGTTGCTGGCTCATAATACTCCTCTTTTTTATAAGTTTTAGTATTTAATATCTTTTTATATATAAATTCAAACAAATTAACTGTTTCGATTGATTTATACTTGTTTGGGAAATAAATTTTCAATTTTTTTTCAATTTTTTTTTTAAATCATACACTTGTACTTAAAAGTATAAAACAAAACACAATTATTTTCAAATCGTTGGAAGCCGGCAAGCCGCAAGATCCATGTCGGTCATGCAATTCCCCAATATTCGACACGTAGGCAATGTGCATCCTAAAATTAGTGGCTCAGAGTGAAAGCCAAATTAAATGGGGCCCAGTGTTCAGTTTTTCCCTCTTGAGACCATTTCCCGTTTCTACACCAAAACAATGAAAAGTTGAAACTTGAAAACATCAAATCCTCTCAAGTCTCAGCCATTCCTCATTCATCCATTTTAATAAAATTTTTTTTTTATTTTTTAACGTATTTAATAAATTTTTAATAAAAAATAAAAATATTAAAAAAATAAAAAAATATTTTTTACATAATAAATAAATAAAAAATATTTTTATATTATTATATTCAACCATAATTAATAAATAAAAAAATTGTTTTTTATAAAATATTAAAACATAAAATTATTTTTATTTATTTTATAAATTTTTTTTAAAAAAATAACTCGGTAAACATTTCTTTTTTCAATAATTTTTGTTTAAATAAGGCATAATTTAATTTCTAAATTTTTACTCAATAATTAATTTAATCTTTAAATTTTAGATACTATAAGTTTGGTTTCTAAATTTGATAACTATGAATTTAGTTAGTTTTTTCTCCGCTGATCTAGTTCACATAAAATTTATATATGTAATTAATGCCATTACATTACACACTAAAGGTGTGTTTGGATATAGTATTTTGAAATTTTAGTTTATTTTAAATGAAAAAAAACACTGTAATTAAATTTTTCTAATTTTAAAATATTTTGTTTAATTAAGATCATTATATTATTTGTATTTTTAAAAAAATTAAGAAGCAAAATGAATATTTCTAAATTTCAGTGACTAACATACATGTTCTCATATTTCTTGTTTTTTGGTTCAAATTCTTCATATGTATTTCAATAAAAACATGGAGGATTACATAGAGTAATTAAGAGTTTGATGAGTATCATAACAATATTTATTGAGGATTTATGAATAACCACTTTTAAGTTTTAATAAATTAAATGTAATATAATTTTTAGAATTCATATTTTCTATTAGAACTTATTAATTCAAATAAGTATGCTTAAAAATTAAATAATTAAAATATAAAAGAAAAACTTAGTAAAAAATGTTAAATAAGTGTCTAAAATATTCGGAGTTGGAATGGTAAAAAAGTTATCTTTTAAAAAAGATGATATTGTTTAGTATTTTAGGTATCGATAATATAATTTTTTTAGTTTATCTTTATCTTTTTCCTAACTGAAAAAGAAAAGTGTTTTTATTCGTTATAAATTTAAAAATGATTCATTTTGAACAATTTTTATTAGATTACACTTAGTGGAAATATATAAAACAACTCGGTATAAAGATTGATTCATGAAAATGTTATTTATTAGGAAAATTAGATAATAAAATTATAGTCTTTGAATCAGAAATAATTCTCAAAATTATAGATTTAGATAGAATATTAATTTAATAATAGTTTGTTATTTTTTCTACTACAATAATTATTACTGGAGAAAATTTAGAGAGCTTATCCAGTAAAAATAAAAGTAAATAATTTTATATTATTTAATATAATTTTATACTATTAAAAATATTAATGATAACTAATTAATAATTACGGATCACAAAATTTACTAACGTTCTAATACTCCTCTTATTACTGTATAATTTAAAGTTTATTACCTAAAAATAATTATATTATGTTTTTTCTCTTTTTGATTTTTCAAATAAAAAAAACTTCTAAAAACCGAATCCATGCTGCCTCTAACTCTTCAAAGATTTGAGGCTTTTATCTGATGCTGGCAATTCATACTCTACTCGCGAGTACCTAATCCGGTCTAACCCGCTTGAGTAGGGTAAGCTACCCAACCCGTTGCGGGTAGGGTAGGATACGGTCCAGATATACCTGCGGGTAGGATAGGGTACATGTTTAGAGTGTACTCTATCTTATCCTACCCGCACCTCGTATATAACACATATTTTATTAAAAAAATAGATATATAGTGAAAGAAATAAAAGTTGAACCCACAACCTCCCTTATGTAATGACTTACAATAAGTGATCAACCATTAAATTAGTTAGTTAATTTAGTAATTTAGAACATTAATTTTTTATTTTTATGTTATTAATATATATAAAATTTGAAATGATTGAATTTTATATTTACTTTGAAAAAATTTAATATTTCTGCAGGTAGGGTAGGGTAGGGTTTAGAACTTTAGGGTGCGAATAGAGTTAGGATTGAAAGACTCTCAACTCGCGAGTAAGATAGGGTAGAATTTTAATAAAATTTTCAACCCACATATAGAATTAGGATAGAGTCCAAACCGTACCCTACCCTACCCATTACCAACCCTATTTCTATCTCTATTATCCTTTATCTCCTTTCTTCTTTTCTCTTCTCATCTTCTCCTAGCTAGTTTTTTACTCTACTTTAGGCTAGCTAATGCGTTTCCTTGATTTTCAAAGTTTCAGTAATTTCTTTATGTTGTTTGTTTCTCCTCCTTTCTAGTCTATTTTTCTTTTCTTTGTGGGTGGGGTGATTATTTTCTTGATTTTTCAGTTGGATATACATATATATATATACTTTTAAATTTAAAATATATTTAGATTTGTTCACATAAAAAAAAAAAAGAAAAAAAGGCATTTCATTATGTTACAATATATTTTGTGTTAATTTAAAAATTAACCAAACTCAAAATTGTCATTATTTCTGTTCTTTAAGATTTTATGTGTATCATAAATATATTTAATTATACAAAATAAAATTTTAGTTATTCTTAAGAAAGATGGTTAAATAAAAGATCCTTTTTGAATTTATATCTTTAAAGACTTTGGTTGTTAAGTCTATAAAACAAAAAATTTAAAAAATCTTTTTGTTTTGCACATTTCAAATTATGCAAAATAGAAAAAAAAAAAAAAAAAGAGATAACATCATAATATATCATAATTCAGTCTCTTTCTATAATGAAACTTACACTCAATTTCTACTATAACTTTAATAAAATTTATATTATAATTTTCACAAAATTATATTCACCAATAATGCTTACAAGTTACAACTTGTTTCGTAAAATTTTCCTAAACTTTTCACCAAACTCAAAAATGATTAAACTTCAATCTAGTCTAATCATCTTTAAGTGTTAATCCAATTTATAAAAAAAAACAACTCGGTTCATCTACCTGAAGCTATCTTTATAAAGATAAAATAATAACTGCTTTTTTTTTTTTTATCTATCTCTCTAATCTTTTTTTTCTCATGACTTTTGTGTATGATTTCTCACATAATTAACAATATTCTTTTTTTTTTAAGGAACACATAATAGAAAGAAAAAAAAATACTAAATACATTGGTATTTTAATAATTTTAATTTTAATTGTTGATTTTAATTATAAAAATATATAATATATATTAATTAAAATTAACAGTTAAAATACTAATGTTACAGGTATATTTAAAAACTTTTCTAATAGAAAATATGATATTCAATAAAACTCTAAGAAAAGAAAGATGGAATACGAAAAAGTTAGAATATGTTCAATATTTACTCTCTTCTTGAAATCAAAATGTGGTTGATTATTGCCATTATATAGGTGAGAAAATACTTCTAAAAAATAAAAATTAAATTCGGCATTTCCTAAATTTGCAACGTTGTTGTAGGGACGTTGGGTAAAATCACTAAAATGTGTCAGTTGTGATAGTATACATTTTAATCGACCTTGCACCTCCTATGAGTGTCAAATATGCAGATGCGATTTAATAATTGTCCTTGTGTGATGATGCTGTAATTTCCTTGATTCTTTTATCTTTGTCCCCAAATTTGATGATTCTTTTCTTTAGTGTATGGACTGATATTTTTGCTTCAAATTGTTTCGCTTTATTCGAACTGTATTGTTTGTTCAATGTGCTATGAAAACTGATCTGCTATGCTTATTGTTCTGTTTGGGATAAATTGGATCTGCATCACTTACATATTAAATCATATAATCATACCAAGTGTATATTGGCATTAGTCACCAAAATTTATGAGAATAAAATATATAAAATATATGTTAAAATATAAATTATATATTAAAAATAAATTAAATAACACATCATAATGATTATTTTTAGTGATTAATTTATATATACACATGATATTTTTTATAAACTATATATACCATATAGCCTTTTAACCTAATCAAATGTTTTTCATCATATAATCATATTTTATTGTTGCCGAAACTCAATACAATTACCTCATTTATAAGATTGATAAATGTTAAATGAATTTTCGGATAGTTCACTCATATCAAATTAATAATGGGAATTTTAACCCCTGGATTACAGGTCAGGCAAATTTTATGCGTTTAAATTTTAAAATGTACAACTTGACAAGCGTACAAATTAACCTTTTAAATGATCGAATTGCTCTTTTAAAACTAACAAGTTAAAGTGTACATGGTCTGTAATTTTTAATATAGTGTATGATTATAGTAATAAAATAATTTAATTAAATTATTCATAATTTTCTAAATTCTTTTATTAATATAGTGACCAAAAGAAACAACTTTAAAATTTATTAAAAAATAAGCAAACTTATTTAGGGTATTTTTATTTGAGAAATGTTATTTCAGTAACAAAAAGTATATCCACAATTAACTACTAAAAATGAATTATGTAAATTGTTCTTTTAAATTTTTTAATATTTATCAACTAAGAATAATTTGAAAAATCTATTTCTCAATTATTAGTCGTCTTATTGTTATTTGTTTTAGTTATTAAAATAACATTTCTATTTTCATTTTATTTTAAGAAGTTAAAAAATTGGGGTAACGAATAACGATAACGAAGTTGTGACTTGAAAGTGCAGGTCCTGGTTTTTTCTTTCTTTCTTTTAAGTCACCAAAAAAAAAAAAAAACTTGTACTTGAAAGCGCTAAAGTGCAGGTATAAGTGCGGCGCATGGAATCAGAAGTCAGAAGACATATTGGACGAAATGAAATTTGGTAATGCCGTAATGGTAACTGGTAAGGTTGGTAAACTAATTACTGCTAATTAGCATTTAGCAGTGGTAGTGGAAAAACTCGTGTTGGTGACAAGGCAAGCCATCGTGCACCACACATACACCTAACCCACCACCTTCGCCACATCACATCCTCACCACAACATTGTCACATAGACACATACTCTACTCTCTCTCTCTCTCTCTCTTATGTTTTCTGTGGCCACATGAACTCCAACAACACCACCTCCAATACTCAGTCAATGGTGACACCAACGCCAACTGCCACAACCGCCACCACCACCACTGCCACCGCCACTGATGCCTCTGCCAAGAAGGTCAGAAAGCCTTACACCATTACCAAGTCCAGAGAGAGCTGGACTGACGAAGAGCACGACAAGTTTCTAGAAGCTCTTCAGCTGTTAGTCTCTAATTTCCATTATTCTATTTTTATTTCTTATTTTCTTTCTTCTTTTATTAGGACAAAATAAAATTGCATTTGTATGTTCCTTGACTTGTTTTCGTGGTTCTTATTGCCAATTTGGAGTGTTTTTTTTTTTCATCATCCTTAGTATCCTTTTAAGTTCAAATACCTGATTTAGTTGACCTTTTTTTGCTGAAAGAGAAGAATAAGAAAATAAAAAAGAGAAAATAAAGAGAAATTGGTCCTTAGTATTTGTAGTTCGCTAATTTCAGATAAGAATGTATTTTCAATTGTTTAATTTTACTTCTCACATCTCACAGTTTATGCTTAATGGTAAAAAAGTAGTGTGATTGTTATATATAATGTTATGATTACATGCTGAAAATTTAAGCAAAGGCTATTTTGATAACAAGATTTCACAACTAAGCCTTGCTTTTAGATTCTGATTGATTTGCTTCGTACTAATTGGTTAAAATTATGTTCTTCATTTCAAATTTTTAAGTGAAGGACTCTGCATTTCAGTTACTGATATCTTGTGGATTATTCAGATTTGACAGAGATTGGAAGAAAATTGAAGATTTTGTAGGATCCAAAACAGTTATTCAGGTTAGGAGATCGCTCTTCGGCTATATTGTTCAGTATTGTTTTCATGCTTGTATTCTATTTGGTCATTGTTTGTGACTCACTATTAACTTTGCAGATCCGAAGCCATGCCCAAAAATACTTTTTGAAAGTTCAAAAGAATGGAACAGTAGCACATGTGCCTCCTCCTCGCCCTAAGCGCAAAGCCGCACATCCCTACCCACAAAAGGCATCAAAAAATGGTTTGCTTCTATATTACATGGTCATATTCTTTCCTATGAATTCACAACCTTACTAAGTTTTTGACATGAGTTTTTGGATTTCCAGTTTTGATGGCACTGCCAGCATCCATTGCTTATGCTCCTTCGACAAATGGCCTTGCACCTGGGTATGCCACATGGGATGAAGCTTCTCTGTTGGTGAACACCGGATCAAATAAATCATTGACCTGTCAAGATGAACTCAGCAATCTTCATGGAAATGAAGGCATGCATATTTCTTTTAAATTATTGTTTGTTTGATGTTAGTACACTATGTTGGCTGTGCTAAATGGACCTTTCCACAACTTATTATGTTATATGACGTTACTGATTCAGCTGATATTGGATCGAAGGGGATAACACAGATTAGTAACAGCAATCTTAATGGTGTCGGGAACTCAACTAGAAAGCTATTGTCTTCTGAGATACCAAAGCAAGGGAAACCAGCGCCAGTTATTCATGGTAATCTCATGTATATTGACTTTTATGTCTTGTTTGTTTACAAGTTGAATTTTAGCAATGGATGGTGATATGTCATTTTGGTCATGTTTCACAGGTTTGCCAGATTTTGCCGAAGTTTACAGCTTCATTGGAAGTGTTTTTGATCCTGATACAAATAACCATGTCCAGAAGCTGAAGGAAATGGATCCTATAAATTTTGAAACTGTGAGTTGAATGAATCTTCTGTTCATTTTGCTAAATGACATGCTGACAACTCTGCTCTGTCACAAGTAACTTCAGATGTGAAACTTAGTGGCATCATATGATAGAGATAGATGCACTTCGAAAATATCATTAACATACTATTATCGAATAAAGTAAAACTTCTAGGATTTATAGTAAATTTATAATGGATATGTGATGAGGATATGACGAAGAAGTTAATCCTTATGTGGTCCCTAGTAGCATAAAATGATATAGCTGTTCTTTAATTTAATTTTCGCTCCTGAATAACATTTTTTAATGATTGAGTTTGTCAAAGCAAGATTTGGGAGGACTACTTGATTATATCCATGTGGACAGAATTAAATCAACCAAATTATTTTTTTATGTGTCATGAGTTTTCTGTCGGTAGATTTGTGTTTGGATATGGACTAAAGATTGATGCTGTTGTTAGTCACTGCTAAATGTTCTCTAACATTTTATTTAAGGCTTGCTAAAATATTCCTTCAAATTGAAAATTACCATCCCTAGAAAATTTCAAGAACTAGGCAGGTCATCGCCATCAGGTATAGCTGCTAGGTTCTTGGTTATGAAACTTGTGGGCCTATGTAAACTTCCAGTACATTGATGGCTAAATAAAGCAGTGGTTTCTGTAAAGAAAAGGAATATTATGCTTTCTATCACTTCGATTGGCAGCAAAACATAAGGTTGATTGTCCCATTCATTTTTTTCTGTGTAAAGTTTGTTAGTCTATTTATATAGATACACTAAGGCCATGTCAGCTATTGGTATTTTGGCATGATTGCTTTCCAATAATTTCCATTGGACTCATTCGTAAATTTTCCCCAATTCAACTTCCTTACCTTCCCTCGTTTTTGCATGCAAGTGAATTTCTTTTCAATTGAAATGATAAATTAATTTTAAATTTCTGGTTCAGTGGGAATTGACTTGCTTGTATTATTGTTGTTCTGCAGGTTTTGTTGTTAATGAGAAACCTCACTGTCAACTTGTCTAGCCCTGAATTTGAGCCGATGGTAAGTTTTGAAATCAATTCATGAATTGATTATATTGTTTGGCATCAAATTTGCAAAGAAAAGTATATCCCTTTTTAAAAGAATGGAAATATAAGATACTCCATGAACACCAAAAACAAAGCCATCAAATCATATATCATGCATATATTTATATGTTCACATATTTTTCCAACAAAGTAATCACCACCAGAAAACCAAACTTTTCCAAACAGAATAATCAAATTTGCTATAGCAAAATAATCAAACGTATTTATAGCAGCATAATCAAATTTTTACACTAAATACATATCCCTATATGGTGGCTGATTTTTGTGTCCATATAGCATTGTTGGAAATCAAATTGTATTGTTTCCTGTTTGCACTGGGTTGTGCTCTGATTGATCGTATTTACTAGCAGCAGTTTATCAACATGAAATGCAACGTCCAAAGAAATCCCTGTGACATTGCTATTTTTAGGATATGCAGCACGATTTCCTTCTTTTTTTTTTTTAATTTTCTGAGCAAATAAAATATGCACTCTGTTTTGATCCTTCCTGTGTGGTTCTGATTTCTGAATCCTGAATAACATGCTTTGTTAACTCAATATGAACTTGTCACAATAGATAACCTTTCCCCACTCCCCACCTGATAGCAACAACAACAAAGACTTGTTTCACTAGGCAGGGCTGGCTAACCTGTCAGTAATAATTAAATATATAAAGCCATAAGCCATGCATACAAGTGTTTCACTTTCTGTTATTATAATATGTATTTTAATGTTAAGAAAGGAGTAAATTATACTTACCTCCCTTGAGATTTGCTCAATTTATACTCACACGTCGTGTTAAAATTTGGCAACTTAGGTGAGGTTAGTATATTTTAGACAACTAGAGGTGAAGTTAGCGTAATCTGGGTAAATCTGGGGGGAGGTGAGTGCAATTTATCCTAATAATAAAGTTTAATAAATGTCTCACCTTTTGTGTTGGCTTCCCCCAATATTCCCATTCCTCCTGATGGAACTAGTTTATAGATATGACTTGGATGAAAACTTTATCTGATATATTCTTTTATTTTATGTCATTAAATCTGAGATCTAACTGGTTTATCTTTATTTTATGGTTTAGAAGAATGTATTATTGTCAACATATGATATCAATGCCATGACAGTAGGAGTTACAGCAGGAATTGATGTCAAGAAGCAACCGAATGACCTATCATGTCAAACTGTTTAACTATTAGCAATTTTTTAATTTGGTAAGTATTTTTGTCTTTATCTCCTTAATATTTTAGTCGTCTTCTGATTCTATACCTGTTCTTATCATAACTTCTTATATTATATAGTTAGGTAGGTCAAATTTGGAAGGAAGACTTGGGAGAATTTGCTTAGCCAGCAGTGAGGCATGATATTTTGATCTTGTTCTTGCTCTAAAGCCTGTAAATGTAACCTTTGTCCTTTGTAAAACAATAGCCAGAGATAGTGTATCAGTGTATGTTAGAAATGCTGAACAGAAGAATACATTTTCAGCTTTTTCTAAGGTCCACAGCAATTGTTGTATTGCAGTGATTCTTGTTGCTATATTTTTAGAAATATTGTCTTCTAGTAGTACACAGGGTCAATATATTAAAATGTTTGTAATAGTATATATATCTGTATGAAAAAGCAGAGGAAAAAGAGGAAAAAGGATGCTCTACTTGTCAATATTTTTATTACACTTGAGATTGAGAGGCTCGCGAAACGGGGAAAGTGGCAATCATGATCAAATGAGTAAAATGGCAAGAACATAATAAAAACAAGTCACAAATTCTCCTTCTGTTTCACAATTCTCACTCCAAAATGTGAAAATGAAAGCGAAGCTTATTGTTGGCTATTTGAATCTATTAGCAAAAAGGAAAAATAATTTAATATCTCTTATCCATTTTAGGAAAATAATAATTAAAGAACAAGAATAAATAAAATCAATGTGATTAATTGAAAAATTAGAATGAAATTTTATGTTTAGTTCCATTGAAGGTGTGAAACTACGCAAAGTTTAGGGTTTGAAAAGTGTGCCTTCATGTTTGATATGGACTTGCATGGGACATTCGCACATGTCTATACTTGTCCCAGTGTCATGTATTTTTTTTCTCCTTGTATTTTCCAGTCGAGAGTGATCCTCTCCAGTGAAAAAAACTGGATGGTATCTAGTGCTTAATCTAACAATTCATTACTCTCTCTCTTATTTATTTTTGGTCACACTTGTAAAATCAAAAATGAGAAATCACACTGTATCTTGTCAAGTGTTAAAAAAAACTGGAGAGGATCCATTTCCTCTTCCAGTCTAGCAAATCAAGCATTAATCTGTTGCGAATTTGAGTTCTATTTAAAAGTTTGTCATTGATCAATAGATTATTGCATATATAAAAAAAGATTCGAACCTCCAACATTTTTTTATCTTTTATTTTTAGTCTCTATCACTAGTTTGTTTTTGTTAACGGCCGAAGTAATCAAGATCAAGACTTGTCTTTGGTTCAATTATAGATCAGTCAACTAAAATAATTCTTACCCCGATAATGGGAATATTGAAATTGGTTTTCTTTTGAAATAAGTTTTGAGGGCTTTTTATTTATATAAATATAAAAAATGCTTTAATTCGCTCAATACGCACCATGCAAAAGTGTTATCAAAATACTCATGGCCAATTTACATGAAGTCCTAGCGAAAATGGATTTTGCAACCATTTCAGATGCAACACCCACGAAATAGAGCCAGGCGTGTCAGAGCCAATTCTGATACAATCGTTCGCAAAATGGGAGGATGCCTATTATTTCTGCTTCATCACCCGCAAAATGAAAAAGCTGCAGCTCTACAGGCTACAGCCATGGTGTGGTGTAGGTGGCACATGCGAAATGGGCACTTCAAGACTAGTACCCGCAAAATGGTGCACCCCAATCTTGGTGTATTACATGTGAAATGTGAAATGGGGGTATTTTGCGTGTAACATGCAAAATGGAGTGGATATTGCACCCTATAAGCATTAGGGGAGCATTCGACTCATCTACACCACATTTGCTATCTTTTCCTTTTCTTCCAATCTGTCTTCTTTCATATCATCCTTCTTCTCGCATTTCATACTAAAATAGGTGTCTTATGACATGAAAATACTTACATAATCATATAACCGAATGGAGAAGGTGAGAAACCTCTCATACATTTGAGGGTTTCAGTTTTGTATGTGATGATTTACTTTAGATAATGATTATCTGTAAACATAGCTGCAACTAGGGCTGGAAGTGAGCCGAGCTGAGCTGAGCTAGACCAAGCTCAAGCTCGGCTCAACAAAATTGAGTTTGGCTCATGACTCGACTCATTAATAATTGAGCATATTTTTTAAGCTTAATCTCGACTCACCGAAAGCTCACGAGCTGGATCGAGTTCACGAGCTGGCTCAAATTATAGAAACATAATTACGTAATCTATAATTCTATATTAATAAATTATAACATAAATATTTTAAAAAATATTTAAGAAGATCAATTTTATATATTTCTATCTATCAATAAATTATAAATTTTTTATTTATGTCCTACATCAAAATTATATGTAAAAAATAAATGTAAAATTTCAAATAATTAAGATCATATATATATAATCGAGTCAGCTCACGAGCTAATGAGCTGAGCTTATCCAAACTCAAGCTCGGCCCATTTAATTTATGAGCTTAATTCCAAGCTCAAACTTGGCTCACTAGCTCACGAGTTCAGCTTATCGAGCTATTAACGAGTCGAGTTCGAGCTAACTCATGAGCTGGCTTGACTTACTTCCAGCCCTAGCTGCAACAACAGAAGAACTTGATTCTAATGAATATCGGTGTAAAACACAAATAAATGATAAATAATTGATAATAAATTAATTATGAACAAAAATATTAAAAAAATAAAATTTATAATTTGGAAAAAGTTCCGATAAAAAATTTAACTTAGAAAATAAAACTGAATGCAAAATATCATTAATTACCGGAAAACGCGTACCGGCGTCAAAATTAACTATACCGACTTAAATCTGTCTAATACCACGTGTAAGAAAACTAAAACTATAACAATGACAAGAAAAATATTTAGAATAGAAACCTAGACATTTATTTTAAAAATTTTGACACAAAGTGGAGCCAACGGGATCAAAATTTCGAATGGCCCATATTGGCCTAAGCCCATTATATATAAACCCTTCACTTAGCCAATTCAGCTCGTTCATTCCCCATTTTGAGAGAGAGAGAGATGCCTAAAACACTATTCCTTCTCAAACTTCAAATCCACATAACTTCCAAATCATAGCTCCAATCGAAGAGCCGTTTGTAGCCATGCGACTACCTCGTCATCCTCTTCAATTCTATACGACTTTTACAATGAGTACTCTCAAGAACTATGATCCATTTTTGAATTTTCCTTCAAATTTGCATTTTGGGTATGTGTGTGTTGAGATTTTGTGATTTTGATGCAATACGGAAGCTCTAGCATAGATTGTAGTTGGTTTCTACCCAAGTTTCAAACGGAATAACGTAAGGTGAGTTTTTCCTTCTTTAAACCTCCATTTTATATAAACCCTATGTTAAGAATTTGGTGAATTTGAATTCAATAGAGTAGCTTGGATTGTTTGGTTGATCTTCGTGCAGATTTGGCACTTGGGTTGCTTGCGGAGTACTTGGTGGAGGCTCGGTGGTACAAGTTAAAGCTTGGGTCCTTTTGGAGTGGAAATCAAAGAGTTGGAAAACCGCTGTCAATAAGGTATGTGTTGTAGTTTCGGGTAGACATTATGTAAGGTTATGTGAAAATCTAGGTTAAATGCCCTAGGATATTATTGAATAATAATTGTGGATGATGGTATATGGCTTAGTGTGTATGATTGTGTTGAATGATGTGATATGTTGTGAATTTGAGAATTGAAGTGTTGGTGAGTAATAAATATATGTGTAATTGAATTGATGGATGTTGTGTTGAATTGCCTATGAAAGGCTATGATATGAGAATTTGGGCCAGAAGCCGTGATTGGGTGAGGTATCCCTATCTTGGTAAGTTGTGATTCATTGTTGAAATAATGAAATTTGGTTGAAAAATTGATGTGTTGTGATTTTGTCCCACCTACGATGAGGATGGTGGCATTGTCCTGCTCACGGATTAAGCAAGTTGGGGATGAAGAATTCCCTCTCTTGCTGTGATAGACAAGTTGAGGATGAAGGATTCTCTCTCTTGTGTTGTGATTATGATTATGATTGTAATATATCACTAATTTGGAAAGGATGTAGGTTTTGTCCCGCTTGCGTATTGATGTGGCACTGCCTCCAAGAAAAGGTGGTAGGGCATTCTTCTCTGGAATTATTCCTCCTGGAGATGCGGTTGCAGTGTGGAAGTGGAGAAGGTGGTAGGACACTCTCCCTCAGAATATTCTCCCACATCCTCTTTTAATTGGGTATGTTGAAAGTCAAAAAGGTGATAGGACACTCTCCATCGGAATATTTTTCCCACGTTTCTCTCTAGTTGCAAGGTGAGACGACACTCTCCGTTGTTTTTGGCACGGTTTGGAGAAGGTGGTAGAGGCACTCACCCTCGGACTATTACCCCCTGAGTATACCTCCAGGAGAAGGTGGTAGGGCACTCTCCCTCGGGATTATTCCTCCAGGAGATGCACAACAGAGAGACTGATCTGGGAGTTGCCAATCAGATTTGTGTCGTGTTTGGTAGAATAACCGACACGTGAGCTCATGGCCAGTAAGACAGGCATGCATCATGTATATTTGTTGGCTATTGTTTGGGTGTGCATATTGTATTTGGTTTACCTATGTGAATATTTCTATTAATGCTAATTGTGATACTTGCTATTCATGCTCTCTAATTGTGTTTGACATATATTGTTTATTACTTGTGTTTGCTACTATTGAAATACTGAACTGATCATTGGAAATATTGGAAATTAGATGCTGAGACTAAATATTGAGAATAAAATGTAACTATTGAGACTGGATTTTGATAACAGTGATTGTTGGGACTGAAAAGACATGACTAGATTAGAACAATTAAATGCATGATTGAGAGACCTAAAAACTGAGCAAAGAGACTGATGATTTACTTGAAATGAATGAGATTAGGGGTATATGTATAACTAAGAGTTTAGAGGATTTTACCCTATTTGAATTAGAAAGAACTTTAGGCTTCAATTTTGTGTGATTGGAGACTAGGATTGACTAGCAGGTTCATGTAGTTTTACATAATCTCTATTTGGAATTATTACCCTACTGAAAACTTTTGTGTTCTCACCTGTTGTGAAAATTTCTATTTTACAGATACAGGGCGTGATACCTCACTGAGTGTACATGATTCCTTTTGGCAAAGCTAAGAAGGCTAAGCTTTTGGAGTTTATTTTGGTTATGTAGTACTTTTCTCTACTTTTGAATACTGTACTGTATATTCCTCTTAGAAATTTTATTTTGGAGAAATAGGATATATTTGTACTCTTCTGGTTTGTATTATATTTCTAGTCGGCCTTTTCTTTACAAGTCAAGACTAGTACTTATCATATATCTACTCTAGATCTTATATATATATAATATTTCTGTACGCAAAGTTTTCTCGCTTTAATGTTACAAGTGTGATAACGAGTGTTGCTTTGATTTGTCTTTCCTTCACAGGCTCCTAGTTAAACTATATTTCTCCAAATACTATGTATGTATCTTTGTTTCTAGGCATCGTAATGCCTCGTCACCTTTGACTTACAACTGTAGTGTAAGGCCTTGTATGGTAGGGTGTTACAATCAGTGTGGTTGGCAAAAAGGAAATTACGAGATTGGTGATGGAGCTCACGGATACCGTCGATAAGGAATTTCACAAGATTTTTCGCGTTGCAAGTATAGTCCTTAACCGACAAATAATCCGCAAGTATCAAATTTAGAAGAAATTAGTTGTCACAAGTTCAACCCCAATAAAAGTAACCGAAGTATTCAAACCTCGGGTCGTCTCACAAGGAATGGGCAAACATGTGCTTCAACATTGGTTAGAAATCCGGGGTTGCAAGTCATGAGCAAGAAATTAAACTAGGAATCCTAACAAGCAAGTAATCTTGGAATGTAAGAAACTAATTCAATTGACTAAAGCAAGATGTAATTAATTCCAAACTAATAAAATAACATCCAATGTAATTCTATTTTAAACTAAACAAGTAACTACAACTAAGACAAAGCAATAAAGATTTTTGGGTTTTCAAATAAGAATGATAAAAGCAACTCTTGGCTAGACATGGGAATTGGGGTCACTATCCTTGTCTAATAACCATATCTTGACAATTATGAGGAACCAAACTCATTAAGTCTACTTCTATACTTGAAGTATGTTAAATGGTTTGGTCAACATCAACCCATAAGGTCCAACCTAACTACTAATTAACTTAGTAGTGGGCTAGTGTCAATGGCTATCAAATTGACCACTAAGGGTTCCCAAATCATCAAATCCATTAGACCCAATGACTCAAGTTTACCTAATTCCCTTAGCCTAGGCCAAGAGTAAAAAGGACTACTCCATAATCAAAGGAAACATTTCATCAAACACATGGTAAGCATTGATAAAAGACCTATTCAAATTGTAATTAAATTGGAACTAACAAGTACCCACTAACAATTATCAACATACAATCACTCAAACAACACAATTAATCATGGAAATCATCAATGCAATAATAACAAATCAAGATCCACAAGATTCATGAAATGGGTATAAAATGACAAACAACAAGGAAACATAAAACTAACACAAGATCTAAACAAAATTATACTAGAGAATTCAAATTAAACAATTAAAACTAGTAATTAACAAGATCCAATTCAGAATTCAACAAGGGAAGATCAAATTAAAACTAGATCTAGAGAGGAACAAGGGTTTCTCTCTCTAGAAGAACAAGAACCAAAAACTAGCTAAAAATTGTGTCTAAGTGTAAAATGATTGATCCCCCCTTTCCCGCTAGCATCCTTGGGTCTTTTCCATGCAGAACCAGCTTGAATTTGGGTCTCTTCAGCCTCAGAAATCGCTAGGTACGATTTTCTTTAATGAGGTCACGTGCAGCTTTTCGCGCGTGCGTGCCTTGCGTACGTGCACGCCGATTGCTTTTGTGATCCACGCGTGCGCGCCATGTACGTGTGCGCGTCGGTGTGGATTTCCTAATCTATGTGGATGCGTCCATCCTTGCGCGCCGCTTCCAGCTGTCCACATCCACGCGTGCGCGTGAGGTGTGCGTGCGCACCCATACTGAAGTTCCCAAAAATCTAAATCTTCATGTTCCTTCCTCTTGTGCATGCTTTCTTTCTCTCTTCTAGGCCATTTTTGCCCTATAAATTCTGAAATCTCTTAACAAACACGTCACGGCAATGAATGGTAGTAAAAGAGGATCAAAATATAGCAATTTTGAGGCAAAAGAAGCATGTTTTTCATCATGGAGCAATATTTGGAAGGGAACACAAAACCATGCAATTCTTGTGGATAAGTGTGAAAAATATTGACGAAATCCCCCAAATTCTACACAATATAAACCACAAAATTGGGGTTTATCAAATCTCTCCACACTTAAACCAAGCATGTCCTCATGCTTAAAATAAAAAGACCAAAGATCATGGTAAGAAAGGGTTTATGAAATGCAAATTTTCTAGTTAAATGCATGCAACTAATGTAGAATCATCTATCTACTTGGTCAAGGGTAAATCTATCCTCCAAGAACACATGTGAACATACGGGGTGAAAATGATATGTAATTCATAAATCTACCAAATTGAACATTACTATGGAGTGCATATAACTTGCTAGATGAACGCTTGTGAAAGCCGGGAACAAGGAGTTGAGTATCGAACCCTCACCGGAAGTGTATCCGCTCTATTCGCTCGAGTGTATAAGGTTCGTCACTCAATCCTCTCCTAATCATGCTTTCCAAGATTTGTCTTTCATCTAACAATCAACAATTACTTAATGCATGCTTACAAGTATCATGAGATCTTATTCATGGGTTGTAATGGGGCTAGGGTGAAGGTAGGGATGTATATGGTCAAGTGAGCTTAAAATTTGAATCCTTGATTAACCTAAGATCCCACTAGACACATAGAGCAACCTATACAACTATAATACAATATCTAGCTACCCATGGGTTTCACTTTTCGCATACTCATGCATTCTCTTCAATTCACATCCCATATGCATTGTTATTATTATTTTGTCTTGGGCATTTTTGTCCCCTTTCATTGCTTTCTCTTTTTCTATTTTTGTTTCTTCTATATATATATATATTTTTTTTTTTTCTATTTCTTTTTTCTTACATACTCCTATATTAAAAAAAAAATTTCTTCTTTTTGGTCCCTTTTTTCTTGGGATTTCATGTACAAAGGTTTCAATGCATATGGTTCAATCATTCAATACACGAGTATGTTCCCAAATCCCAGAATTTTTAAATTCAATTACAAATACACACCTTTACATCTACCCAAGTTCCCAAGTACATCCTCCCAATTGAATGATACACACCTCCACTTACCTAAGCTAATCAAGGATCCAAATCTAGGGACATTTATTGTTTTTCACTTGGGGTTGTTGATGTGCTCTATTTAAGAATAAAAGCGGTTTATCAAAGGCTCAAAATTGGTTAGCAATGGTAGATAAAAGGGTTAAGGCCGTTTGGGAAAAGTGACTATTGAAATAATGGCCTCAATCATGTAAATGCATTCATACACAAAGTAATGGATATATAGAATCAGACAAAGCAAGGATTACAATCATAGAGAGTGAATAATGCACACAAGAATGGGAAATAGTGATTAGAATATGTAACCACACAATAGGCTCAAAACTCACATGCTTGTATTCTTGGCTCAATCACTATGTTCCAAAATACATTCTTGAAGCAAGTTTACCGCAAAAATTTTTCAAAATTGGTAGGGTACCCTAAAACACAGTTTCTTGGGGAAGAAGTCATTATTTTGACCAAGCAACTCTATAGAAACTAACTATCATGCAAGGAGTATTTACAAGCAAGACTAACTACACATGCAATGTACTAACTACTAAGCAAAAGATAAATCCATGGGTGTTGAAAGGAAGAGATTGTTACCCATGGAGATCGGTCGAACGACCTCCGCACACTTAGAATTTAGCACGGTCCTCCGTGCTACCAACAATGCGCAAAGGGCGGTCGGGACCGGAACCTTCACTATCCCCTCCATCAGAGCTCCCATCACTTGGGTTTGAGGTGGATGTGAATATTTCGGGTTCCTCCATACTAGGGGTAACACAACGCAGCAGCTTCTTGATGTAAGTGTATCGGCATTGGTTGCGCCGCTTATATCTATCAATCTTTCGGTGTAGATCTTCTATCCTTTGATGTGTGGATCTTTGCCGTGGTGGTGACGATGAAGTGGAAGGAATAGTATATAGGAGGGCTATGTCAAGGCTTGGGTTGTTCATAGGAAGATGTAAGTATTTTCCGCTTGGGACCACATCGCCCTTAGCCGGAATTATAGCCTTCGTATCCATGTCTTCCCAAGGAACACCTGCAGCAGTAACTAAATTGGATACCAATGCTGGAAATGGTAAATTGTCCCAGGCGTGGACTTATCCCATCGCTTGCTTGACAAGAAGCAGAATGTTCACCGGTCTCTCCATGAGAACACACCAAACAAGCAAGGCGAGATCCGCCGTGAAGGACGACTTATGAGTGCTAGGTAGCACATAGTGGGATAGGATCTGGGCCCAAGCTCTAGCTTCTACAGTGAGGAAGCGAGCGTCAATGCATTTGGGCCTCATCCTGAGTCGACCATGGATCCAAAATGCCTCTGGTTCAGCAATGACTCGGAGAATCGAGTCCCAATCAAACCCAAACTTTTCTCGCTGATGTAAGACCTCTTGGTAGCCATCCAGGTCACTTGGTACTGGTAAGACATTAAGCACTTGCTGAATAGCCTCTTCTGAAATTGATACTTGCTTTCGACGCATGTATACCGCTTGAAGAGAGGGAAGATGGTAGTTAGTGTAGAATTCTACCACCCATGAGAGGTTGATCTCTTGTGGTTTTCTCAGAAGAAACTTCCATCCTCGCCGTTCAATGCGGGGTAGAATACAAGGAGCAACCTTGTCTGGCGGAGTGAGTAGATGCTCAGCATGATAGTTCCTCTCAACCATGGCGGGGAACACAAGTTCACAGAAGCGGTTGGGGAACCTTAAAGAATCCTTTGCTGGCTTGCTCTTCTCGTTTTCATCAATAGGAGCGGGTGCCTTTGCCTTCTTAGATAGGGGTTTGGCTCCTAATGAAGAGTGCACCTTAGAGTTTGACCTTTGGGGTGCCCTTTTTGCGGCCGGTTTCCTTGAAGCTTTTTCCTTGCCTTTCTTGGTGGCCATCCTGAAAAAGGAAGGGAAAAAGGAAAGCATTAAACCCAAAGAATCATCTCAACAAAAACATGCAAGCGAAAGATAGTGCCCAAAAGAAATATTGCAACAAAGTAATCATAGAGACATGGGTCACAACACTTGGCATGGGATGCAAGAGGGAGTGAAGCATGCAATATGGCATGAGAAGAATAATCTCAAGCATCCATAATAAAGAGCAAGTCATGTCAAATGAGTGTCTAATTAGCAATCATGCATTCTAAGCAAGCAAAGTGGACTCAATGCATTTAGAAGACAACAAGAGAGTGAGGAGGAAGCACCAAATCATTCGTGCATTTTCTCGAACACTTGGTGTGCAGTTATCAAGCAATGAGCAATTATGAGATACTCAACCAATTTGAAGCCCAAAATGAAATATCAATCATCACACCACATCACTTACTGACAAAGATAAAGAAAACAATCAAGAAGATCTATTAAAGCAAATGAAAACTCAAATTCAACATTCATGGAAAAACAAGAAGAAGGAAAAAGTAAATAAACAAAAAGTAAGTAGTGTAAGCATGCAACTAAAAGAGAAAATAAGTGAATTGACAAGAAACATCTAACAAGAAAAGGAGGATATGCAAAGAAAGTAAAAGAAGAGATATAAGAGAAGTAGAACCTTGAGAAGTGTAAAAGAACAAGGTGGAGTTTTCTTTTGTGAAGATGAGAAAGAGATAGAAGAGATGTAGGGCCACCGGAAGTGGTGGTGGTGGATTGTGGAAAAGAAAGAAGAGAAGAAGGGTGATGGAGAAGGAAAAAGAAAGAATTAAGAAAGAAGGTGGGAGAGGGATAGAAGCAGGGCGCGCCAGCTTTAAAATTGGTTCGCGCAAACGGCGCGCACGCGCACAGTGCGCTAGCGCGTTAGTGAAGGTGGAGCGAGGGACGTGTATGCGTCATTGGCGCGCACACGTGAATATAGCTGTGCCCCTGGCACAAGATTGGCACAAAGTTGGCCTAAGTCTCGGGTAATTTGTACCAGAGTTGGCATGCAGCACAGGCGCGCGGACGCACACAGTGCGCGGACGCGTGCCTGAGTGAATTGGCGACCGGCGCAGACGCGTGCAGTGCACGGACGTATCCGTGCGGGCACAGAGTAGGCACAAGTATGGCACAACTCTCTGGTTTTTGTACCTGGGAGTTCATATAGCACCATCGGCGCGCGTGCACAATACACTTGCGCGTCGATGGCCAATTTGCAAGGGGCGCGTAGGCGGCACGTACGTTGGCGCGTGGGTGCCTAGCACGAAATGGACACAAAGTGGGCATGACTCTCGGGTTTTTGGCCCAGGAGTATGAAATGCACCACCGGCGCGCGCGCATAGTGCGCTCATGCGCGGATGCCCTTTTTCCTTGCTTTTTTTTTTAATACAACATAGAGAGGGCTATTCTAACACATTCTTGGCAGGTGTTTAAGCTAGGTAGGCAAGAAAACACTTATAAATTCATGCACCATTCAAGACAAAGCATTTTCTCTAACGTCAATAATTCATCCATACCAATAATAATGGAAACTATATGAACATTCTATCTATCCAACAAGAACAATAAAACTAACATTCCTAAGCAATCAACAACATCAAGAAGTCACAAAATTCACAAGAATCTAAGCTAAAAATAAGAAGGTATATACAAGGAAGATCTTACCACGGTGGGGTGCCTCCCACCAAGCACTTTTCTTTAACGTCCTTAAGTTGGACGCTCAGTCGCTTAAGCTTCTCCTCCTCTAGGTGCATCCGTTAGTAGGAACACCTCTAGCTCTTTTGGGAGCTTGTAGCCATGGTATTTCTTCACTCTATGTCCATTCACCTTGAAAGTTGCTTCACTTTTAGGATCAAACAATTCCACTACTCCATAGGGCTTTATCTCCTTCACCTTGAAGGGTCCTTCCCATCTAGAACGGAGTTTACCAGGCATGAATCTAAGCCTCGAGTTGTAGAGGAGAACCTCATCACCTTCTTAAAAATCCTTCTTCCGAATGTGATGGTCATGAAATGCTTTAGTCTTTTCCTTGTAGATCTGGGCATTTTCATATGCTTCATTCCTCAAATACTCGAGCTCCTCTAGCTGTAATTTCCTAGCTACACCCGCCTTGGTTGGATCCATGTTGCACTGCTTTACCGCCCAATAGGCTCTATGCTCAATTTCCACCAGAAGGTGGCATGCCTTACCATAGACGATTCGGAAGGGACTCATCCCTAACAGAGTCTTGTAGGCCGTCCTATACGCCCATAGTGCATCTCCTAGCCGGAGGCTCCAATCCTTCCTTTGTGGATTGACCACTTTCTCCAAGATTCTCTTAATCTCCCGATTGGACACTTCCGCTTGTCCATTGGTTTGCGGATGATAAGCAGTGGCAACCTTATGCAATACCCCATAGCGCTTGAGCAATGCCTCTACCTTCCTGTTACCAAAGTGGGATCCTTGGTCGCTCACGATTGCTCGTGGCGACCCATAACGGCATACAATGTGGTTTCTAATAAAAGAAATGACGGTATTGGCATCGTCAAGGCGGGTAGGTATTGCTTCTACCCACTTTGACACGTAGTCAACCGCTAACAGAATATATAGATACCCACTCGAGTTGAAAAACGGTCCCATAAAGTCAATGCCCCATACATCAAATATCTCACAGAACAACATAGGTTGCTGAGGCATCTCATCCCTTTGGGTCGTGTTTCCCGACTTCTGACACTAATGGCAAGACATACAGAATCGGTTAGCATCCTTGAATAAGGTTGGCCACTAGAATCCACAATCTAACACCTTTTTAGCTGTTCTTTGTGGGCCAAAGTGGCCACCACATTCGGACGAATGGCAAGCTTCAAGAATAGGTTAAATTTCAGATTCTGGCACACATCTTCAAATTACTTGGTCCACGCCCCTCTTCCACAAGTGAGGGTCATCCCAAATGTAGTATTTGGAGTCACTCCTCAACTTGTCCCTTTGGTTTTTAGAAAAGTTGGGAGGGAAGATTTTCGCAACCAAGTAGTTCGCCATTGGGGCAAACCAAGGAAAGCTATCCGACACAGCATGCAAACTATCCAATAGGAATGATTCATTGATCGAAAATGGGTCAAATTTTAAATTCTCAAGGCGGCTTAAATGATCCGCAACTAAGTTTTGAGACCCACTCCGGTCCCTAATCTCAATGTCGAATTCTTGCAAAAGCAAGATCCAACGTATGAGTCTAGGTTTGGACTCATTCTTTGTCAATAAGTACTTTAAAGCTGCATGATCCGTGTATACCACTATCTTGGACCCTAGCAAATAAGATCCAAATTTATTTAAAGAATGAACAATAGCTAAGAGTTCCTTTTCCGTAGTGGTATAGTTGGATTGTGCTGCATCCAGTGTTTTAGAAGAGTAAGTAATGACATAAGGGAGTTTACCATCGCGCTGTGCAAGCGCGGCACCTACAGCATGGTTTGACGCATCGCACATTATTTCGAATGGCAACGTCCAGTTGGGGCCTCACACAATCGGTGCTATGGTAAGAACTCTTCTTAACTCTTCAAATGCACTCACACATGCACTGTCAAACTCGAAGTCCACATCCTTTTGGAGTAGGCGCGACAATGGCAAAGCAATTTTGCTGAAATCTTTGATAAAGCGCCTGTAGAATCCTGCATGTCCAAAAAACGAGTGGACCTCTGATGCACGAAAACTTGTCTCTCAACAATTTTCCCTCGGCAAGTATACCGAATTGTTGTCAAGTAAAAACTCACAATGGAGTGAGGTCAAATCCCACAGGGATTGATTGGTCAAGCAACTTTAATCGGAGGAATGTTCTAGTTGAGCTAAGCAGAAGTTGATTTGAGAGTTGCAGAAAATTAAATGGCGGGAAAGTAAATAGCAGAAATTGTGAATGCTGGAAATAAAGAACTGAATATAAATGACAGAAAATAAATTGCAGAATCTTAAATGGGAAATGGGGAAGACGAACATAAAAGTAAATGGAAGAAAGTAAAGAGAATGGGTAAGATCAGAAATGGGGAATTCATTGGACTCAGGAGATGTTGCATTCTCCGGATCAAGTTCATTTTCATCTCTTCCTCAATCAATGCATTCATTGATCTCCTTGGCAATCTTAAGTGATTGAATTCCAATTCCTTGGTAATTCAATCTCTCAAATCTTGATCAATAGCCAATTCCTTGGTCTAATTGCTCATGAGAAGAGATGAAGTATGGTCACTGATTATACCACATGTATTTCCAAATCAAAGTATTGGGAGAATTATATGTCACCATATCCGTCCAAACCCCAATTTGGTCCAACATGAGAAAGCATTTCTAGCATGATCTCTTCATTCCTCTTCCAAGGTTCCGAAGAGATCCAAGTATGAATAGCTTCTTTTCCAAGATAACTACCCAATTGGATGAAGATTGAAAGCTTTCTAGTAAAATCAAGAAAAAAGAAAGAAGAAGAATAATGAAAACTATTATTGATCCATCAAATTACAACAGAGCTCCCTAACCCAATGAAAGGGGTTTAGTTGTTCATAGCTTTGGGAATGGAAAGCAAAGATGGAAAATACATTCTGAAAGTAAAAACTAGAAGTTGCAGAGAAAGTAAAATTATACAGAGAGTGGTTCTCAATGCCCAAAAGCTTCCCCCCCAGGTTTTTCTCTAGTTCAAAACTACTCCTATATATACTACTCTTCTGATCTTCTAGTTGGCTCTTCAAGTCTTTGGATATAGGCCTTTGGATCTTGAGTTGAAGTAGTTTGGAATCTTCAGTGGGCTCAGCTCTACTTGCAGAGAAAGTGTGAAGTAGGCATAGACTTTAGCTAGGACGTTAGTGGTGTTAACGTTAAGTGAAAATGTGGGTTCAAGAACGTTAGTGACAATCACCTTTTTCACTAGCGTTCCTAGCCCAAGATGGTTCACGTTAACTTCAACTTAACGTTGCCTCTTGGTCCATCGCAAGCGTTATTGGCGTTCACCTTTGCCAATAACGTTGCTCTTAGCCCCCCTTTTCTCATGTTAGAGTCCACGTTAGTATAACTAACATGGCTCTTAATGTGGGCATGCCTTAGCCTCGAGAGCGTTAGTGATACTTACCTTTGTCACTAACGTTCCAAACGCCCCTTCTCACGTTAGTGCCTCACGTTAATTGTCTTAATGTGGCCACTAACGTGGTGGTGATTGCCATCTCCAACGTTAGTGACATAGGTGAGTGTCACTAACGTTGGCTCATCATTTCTTTCCTCCATGTTAGCTTCCACGTTAATGCAATTAACGTGGCAACTAACGTGGCTCATAGTGGCTTGGTCCAACGTTAGTGACAAAGGTGAGTGTCACTAACGTTGGCGATTCCTTGCTCCTCCCACGTTAGAGTTCACGTTAATATAGTTAACGTGACTCTTAACGTGGCTAATTGGGCTTAGTCCAACGTTAGTGACAAAGGTGAGTGTCACTAACGTTGGCTTTGTCTTCCTTTTCACGTTAGAGTTCACGTTAACTGAGTTAACGTGACTCTTAACGTGGCTAATTGCCAATTTGGAGCGTTAGTGGTATTCACTTTTACCACTAACGCTGGAGCTCCCTTTCTCTCCACGTTAACTACCACGTTAATGTAGTTAACGTGGAAATTAACGTGGGCCATGATGGTTTCGAAGGCGTTATTGGCAATCACTTTTTCCATTAACGTTGCAAGCATTTTCCCATTCCACGTTAGTGGTCACGTTAATTGGATTAACGTGGCTGCTAATGTGGCTCTTCCTTGCTTCCTTTGTCCTGAAATCAAGCAAATAAAGTGCATCAAAGCTCTAATCCAAGTTATGAGACATGCATTATCCAATTTGTCATTCAATTCATGCATACTTCTCATAACATGAAATTCACAATGTTTGCTTGAATCAAGATGTAAGTGATTATCTACCCAAAACTTGCTTATTAACTAATAAAATGCATGAAACTACCCTAAAACAGTAAAGAAAAGGTCAGTGAAACTGGCCAAAATACCCTGGCATCACAACACCAAACTTAAAGCTTGCTTGTCCCTAAGCAAGTACTGAAAGATGAGAATGATGAATGAAATGACAAGAGAAATGAGTAATTATTGTGGAAGTCATGTCCTTGGTTTTATGGGGTTTCATGCATAGCAACTTAGGTTCATTCCTTCATTGGCTTTCAGACCTTTACCATGCCCTGGAATACTCACTTGATTGCACCCTATGAGACTTTTATTCATTGATCCCTTTGTCTTTTCAGGGTTTGATTGTGTTCTTTAGACTAGGTGCTCTGTAAGGGGGCGACTCTTTAATACAAGCTTTCAGCCAGCACTCCCAAACCAGTTGGTTCAAGGTGCTAGGTGTTAAGACACCCCTAAGGACTTACTCCCTCAAGTCTCTTTCCCCCATACATTCACACCACATGCACATGGTTTGTTATTTTTATTCTTGAGACCTTGGTGTCCAGCACCTCTTTGGGTTACTAAGTGCTCTGTAGCAAGGGTTACTCTTGATAGTGGACTTTCAGCTGATAATCCCGGGTTAGTTAACCCAAGTTACCAAGTGATAAGGCACCCCTGCGAGCTTATTCATCCAAGTATATCCTTTGCACAGGAGCACCACAGACACATGCCTTAAGATTCAACCCTTGGTGCCTAGCCTTATTTCTTACTCTTTTTCTTTATTTCTCAACTTTCATTTTTTCTTTCCCCTTTTCTTATTAGGATCTTGTTATTTATTTAGTCTCATGGGGTGTGTTTCAAGCATATGATTCAAGACAGATAGTTGCCTTCCTACCTTGTTGGTGAACCAACTTAGCTAAGTAATTACTACACCACAAGCTTAAGAACTTACTCCACAATTTGAACATCACTCTGGTCTTTCATAACATCTCTTTTTATTTGACTTAAAGGACAAGCATACAAGTAAGCAAGGTGAAATTGCAGCAGATAGCTTGGCACAACACACATATGACAAAGGCGGGGAAAAGCGAACATTAAATCCTAGTGATGTAAACTAAAGAGTAGCTAATAATCAGGGATACATTCAGACTTCCAATTTGAGCATTTCCAAGCATATGGAATCAAGTAACAATACAACCTTTTGGTGGTGACTTCTAGCCATCCCTTTGTTGTTATCGTCCACAGCTTTTGCATCCTTCTTCGCCTCCTTGGATGATGGTACACCGTTGTTCCCGAAGAGTTGATTGAATTCCTGCAAAGTTTTTGGAAGTTGCTTGTTCCCAAAGCACTTGAGAATTAGTTAGCATGCATGTATGCTTGTGAGTTTCTGAACCTGATTTGGTGTGTGAACACCAAACTTAGTTCCTTGCCTAATGCAACAGATTGAATACATGCAGAGGATCTTATGTGCTTTTATTACTAAAACGACTATGAACTAGAAACTAAACTCTTGTCAAGTGGTTTCCCTGATTGGTTAGGGCTAGCAATTTGCTCTTGAAGAGGTGTAGTGTGATTCTAACTGAAATATTTGGTGGAACACCAAACTTAGAATTACACATTCACTCTTGGATTGTTTTGGTGTACAACACCAAACTTAGCTCCTCGTAATACAGGGTAAACTACTTGTAACTTTTATTGAAATGATCATGAAAAGGAAACTACCTTAGGTTGGGTTGCCTCCCAACGAAGCGCTCTTTTAGCATCGCTAGCTCGATGATTTCTCCATCAGTTGAGATGATATTTTACTTTGGGGCTTTCCCCCATGTTGCCCATGTAATGCTTGAGCCTTTGTCCGTTCACAGTGAACGTCCTCCTTGAACTTTCCTCCATGATTTCTATGCTTCCATACGGCGAGACCTTTGTGACAAGAAAGGGTCCTGACCACCTTGATTTGAGTTTCCCAGGGAAAAGTCTTAATTTGGAGTTGTAGAGGAGCACTTGCTGTCCTTTTTCGAAGCTCCTGGGTGTCAGATTGAGGTAGTGTCTTTTCTTTGCCTTTTCTTTATAAATCTTGGCATTTTCATAGGCTTGAGATCTGAACTCCTCCATTTCCTGCAGCTGCAAGACCCTTTTTTCACCAGCAGCAACGCCATCAAAATTTAGTAGCTTGAGAGCCCAGAGGACTTTGTGTTCCAGCTCCAATGGTAAATGACAGGTCTTTCCATACACCAGTTGATATGGAGACATCCCGATTGGTGTCTTGAATGCCGTTCTGTATGCCCAAAGAGCATCATCCAGCTTCTTCGACCAGTCCTTTCTTGATGCTCCTACAGTCTTTTCCAGAATCCTTTTTAACTCTCTGTTAGATATCTCAGTTTGCCCACTTGTTTGGGGGTGATCAGGTGTGGCAATCTTGTGCTTTACCCCGTATCGTAGGAGAAGAGCTTCTAGTGGCCTGTTACAAAAATGGTTCCCTCCATCACTGATGAGCGCTCGTGGGACTCCGAACCGGCTAAAGATATTCTTTCTGAGAAAGTTCATGACCACCTTGTTATCATTCGTTGGGGTTGCAATAGCCTCTACCCACTTGGAAACATAATCCACTGCTACCAAGATGTACTTGTTTGAATATGAGGTTGGGAATGGTCCCATGAAATCGATTCCCCACACATCAAACAGTTCCAGTTCTAAGATGAAATTCTGTGGCATCTTATTTCTTTTGGGTAAGTTTCCAGCTCTTTGGCATTCATTGCAGTTCTTTACTAGTTCTTTGGCATCCTTGAAAAGGGTGGGCCAAAAGAATCCGCTTTGTAACACCTTGGCTGCAGTCCTGTCCCCTCCAAATGTCCTCCATAGCACGAGCCGTGGCAATTCCACAAGACCTCTCGTCCATCTTCTTCTGAAACACATCTTCTCAGGATTCCATCTGAAAACTTCTTGAAGAGATATGGTTCATCTCAAACAAAATACTTTGCGTCATTGATGAGCTTTCTTTTTTGATGTTTGTTGATTTCTGGGGGTAAAGCCCCAGTTGCCTTGAAATTGGCAATATCTACAAACCAGGGTGCTCTGTGAACCGTCATCAACTGCTCATCTGGGAAGAACTCATTTACACTTGTATCATGTGTTCCTCCTTTATCATGAGGGATTCTGGATAGGTGATCTGCTACCTTGTTCTCCACTCCTTTCTTGTCTCTAATTTCAATATTGAATTCCTAAAACAACAAGATCCATCTTATTAGTCTTGGTTTTGATTCTTGCTTGGCAAAAAAATATTTAAGTGTTGTGTGATCTGTGAACACAATCACTTTGGCACCAATGAGGTATGATCTAAACTTGTCAAATGCAAAAACTATTGCCAGCAACTCCTTTTCAGTAGTAGTATAGTTTCTTTGAGTATCATTGAAGACTTTGCTGGCATAGTATATCACATGGACCAAGTTATCTTTCCTCTGTCCTAACACTGCCCCAACTGCGAAATCAGATGCATCGCACATCAGTTCAAATGGTAAGTTCCAATCAGGTGGGGAAATGATAGGGGCAGAGGACAGCCTCTTTTTCAAGTTTTCGAATGCTAGCATGCACTTTTCATCAAAGATGAATGGTGTATCAGATACAAGAAGATTGCTTAAGGGCTTGGCTATTTTTGAAAAATCTTTAATAAACCTTCTGTAAAAGCCAGCATGTCCTAAAAAGCTCCTAATTTCCTTGACATCACTTGGTGGTGGTAGTTTTTCAATGAGTTCCACCTTAGCTCTGTCTACCTCAATGCCTTGGTTAAAACCTTATGGCCAAGAACTATTCCTCCTGTCACCATAAAGTGACATTTCTCCCAGTTCAGGACCAAATTAGTCTCTTGATATCTTTTTAATACCAGGGCCAGGTGATTTAGGTAATTAGGAAAGGAATCTCCGAATACTGAAAAGTCATCCATAAAGACTTCGATGAATTTCTCTATCATATCTGAAAAAATGGAGAGCATGCAGCGTTGGAAGGTCGCAGGTGCATTACATAGCCCAAATGGCATGCGCCTGTAGGCAAACACCCCATATGGGCAAGTGAATGAGATTTTCTCTTGGTCTCTCAGATCAACCACTATTTGGTTATATCCTGAGTAACCATCGAGAAAACAGTAATATGCGTGTCCTGCAAGTCTTTCCAGCATCTGATCCATGAAAGGGAGGGGGAAATGATCTTTTCTTGTAGCTTCATTGAGTTTTCTATAGTCTATGCACATCCGCCATCCTGTGACGGTCCTTGTAGGGATTAGTTTGTTCTTCTCATTGGAAACTACAGTGATTCCTCCCTTTTTTTAGGACAACTTACACGGGGCTGACCCATGGGCTGTCTGAGATCGGATAGATCACCCCTCCTTGCCATAACTTCATGACTTCTTTCTGTACCACTTCCTTCATGATTGGATTCAGCCGTCTTTGGGGTTGAATGAATGGTTTGGCATCATCTTCCAATAGTATCTTATGCATACATATGGCTGAACTGATTCCCTTCAAGTCAGCAAGGGTCCATCCAATGGCATCCTTGTGCCTTTGTAATACTTGGAGGAGCTCCTCCTCTTGTTATTGGCTGAGGGATGAGTTTATGATCACTGGATAACTTCTATTTTCCCCTAGATATGCATACTTGAGAGTGGGCGGCGGTGCCTTTAGTTCCAGTTTGGGTGCCTCTTTCTTTTCATTCTTCTCCCCTAGTGTACCCTGAATATGAACCTCAGCTGTTGCAGCCTCTTCGTTTGATGCTGCTTCCTCTTTCTCTGTTAACCCCTCAAGTTCTTCTTCTTCAAAAGTCTTTTGTACTACATCTTCCAGTGAGTCTAACCTCATACATTCTCCCAGTGGTTCTTGTGGGTAGTTCATGGCTTTGAACACATTGATCATCATTGTTTTATTGTGTAGTCTAAGGGTAGGCTCACCCTTTTGGACATCGATGATAGCTCCAGTAGTGGCTAAGAATGGTCTTCCCAAGATGATAGAAGCCTTGGCTCCTTCCTTCATATCCAACACTACAAAATCTGCTGGAAAGATAAAGTCTCCTACTTTCACTAGCAAGTCTTCTACTATACCGTGAGGAAACTTGAATGATCGGTCTGTGAGTTATAAGGCCATTTTTGTTGGTTTGGCCTCCTCAATCTTCATTTTTCTCATCATAGCTACATACATCAGATTTATGCTGGCTCCTAAATCACATAGAGCCTTTTCCACTGTGATTTCTCCTATAATACAAGGAATCTGAAAGCTCCTAGGATCCTTCAATTTCTGGGGTAGTTTATGCTGAATGATGGCACTACATTCTTCTGTTAGTATCACAGTTTCGTTGTTCTTCCAGCTTCTCTTTTTGGTCATCAATTCCTTCAAGAACTTGGCATAGAGTGGCATTTGCTCTATTGCTTCAGCAAAGGGTATGTTAATCTGTAGTTTCTTGAAGATTTCTAGAAATCTTGAGAATTGGCTGTCATCTCCCTTCTTCCTCAATTGTTGAGGATATGGGACTTTCGGAACATATGGCTTCAGCTCTTCTCCCTTTTGATGTGAATTGGAGGTGGGGACTTGAACTTCATCTTGTTCCTCCTCCCTTCCAATTGAGTCATTCTCTTGTGGTTGCTTGGAAATCTCCTTCAATTCTTTTCCACTTCTGAGAGTGATAGCTTGACACTCCTCCCTTGGACTTGGCTCAATGTTACTACAAAGGTCATGGCCGGGAATTTGCTTGAATAGGTAGCCAATTTGTGTCTCAAGTTTCTTGATGGCAGCATCCTGATTCTGCATATTGGACCGTACTTTCTCTCGGAACATTTTACTATCCTGGACTTCTTTACATATTCGTTCAAGTAGGGTCTCAATTCTTGAGAGTCTATCTTTGGATGATGGTGAGTTGGAGTTGGAGGGATGAGAATGGCCATTTTGGTTTTGATATGGATGTTGAGAGGTGTTGTTAGGTGGTTGCTGATATGATCTCTGTGTGGAATGTTGGTGAGCTGCATTGTTGTTGGGGTTGTGGCATCTCTGATCTTGGCCTTGATCTTGTTGATTTCCCCACCCAAAGTTTGGGTGGTTCCTCCAACCAGGATTGTAAGTTTTGGAGTATGGATCATGGTTTTGCCTAGACGAATTTCTAATGTAGTTGGCTTGTTCCTGATCACCCTCTGCCTCTGTATTCACTCCTTCTTGAGCTGATGATGAGGCAGTGATTGCTGCTACTTGATTCCTCTCCATCTTCTTGGTAAGGTCAGCCAACTGCTTGGTGATCATCTTGTTTTGGGCCAGCAGTGCATCCACGTTGTTCAGCTCCATCACTCCTCTAGTATTGTCTCTTTCAGAAGCATAGAAGTAATCATTCTCAGCTACAGTCTCAATGACATCTATGGCTTCTTCAATGGTCTTCTTCTTGTTCAGAAATCCCCCGGATGAGTGGTCTACTGCCTTTTTTGATTCATAAGAAAGACCTTCATAGAAAATGTGTAACTGCACCCATTCATTGAACATATCTGGCGGGCACCTTCTTGTTAAGTCTTTGAACCTCTCCCATGCTTCATAGAGAGTTTCACCATCTTGTTGCCTGAAGGTTTGTACCTCAGCTCTCAACCTGTTGATCCTTTGAGGAGGATAGAATCTTGCCAAGAATTTGTTCACCACATCTTCCCAGGTTGTTAAACTCTCCTTCGGGAAGGATTCCAGCCATTTAGATGCTTTGTCCTTGAGTGAGAAGGGAAACAGAAGCAGTTTGTAGGTGTCAGGATGAACACCATTAGACTTCACAGTATCACATATCCTCAAGAATATGGTGAGATGTTGATTGGGGTCTTCTTGGACACTTCCTCCAAATGAACAGTTGTTCTGAACGAGGGTGATGAGCTGTGGCTTTAGTTCAAAGTTATTGGCACATATGGTTAGCTTTTGGATGCTACTTCCACAATTTCCTGGGTTTGGGTTTATGTAAGATCCTAGAACCCTTCTCTCTTGTCCCGCATGATGAACTGGACCTTCTCTGCCATGGTTGTGAGCTCTTCTTCATGATGATTCTCCATATTCTCATCCATGTCTGGTTCAAAATACTCCTCCTCTTCCTCAGCACTAATGACTCTCTTTCCTCTTGCTTCCCTCCTTAGTCTAAGAAAGGTTCTCTCAAGTTCAGAATCAAAGGAAGTTGAAGCCCCGCTTTTTCTACTTGTCATACAACCAACAAGGCACAAGCAAGAAAGAGATAAATGCAGGAAGTATTCTTGTCAGAAATGCTGTTAGTGTGAGTGATGCAATATATCAAACAGTTAGTGGGTTAGTGAACTAAATTGTAACAAATAAGAGAACACTACAAACGGGTAATGGGTAAAGGAAAGAAAATAACTACAACTGAAAGTAAATCACTCAAATGAAATTAAATCAAACAAAAGAAAAATGCTCAATCTAGGTAATCAACCAATTTAATCATTGTTGATACAAAATCAATCCCCGACAATGGTGCCATAAACTTGATGCATGGAAACTTGTCTCTCAACAATTTTCCCTCGGCAAGTATACCGAATTGTCATCAAGTAAAAACTCACAATAGAGTGAGGTCAAATCCCACAGGGATTGATTGGTCAAGCAACTTTAATCGGAGGAATGTTCTAGTTGAGCTAAGCAGAAGTTGATTTGAGAGTTATAGAAAATTAAATGGCGAAAAAGTAAATAGCAAAAATTGTAAATGCTGGAAATAAAGAACTGAATATAAATGACAGAAAATAAATTGCAGAATCTTAAATGGAAAATGGGGAAGACGAACATAAAAGTAAATGGCAGAAAGTAAAGAGAATGGGTAAGATCAGAAATGGGAAATTCATTGGGCTCAGGAGATGTTGCATTCTCCGGATCAAGTTCATTTTCATCTCTTCCTCAATCAATGCATTCATTGATCTCCTTGGCAATCTTAATTGATTGAATTCCAATTTCTTGGTAATTCAATCTCTCAAATCTTGATCAATAGCCAATTCCTTGGTCTAATTGTTCATGAGAAGAGATGAAGTATGGTCACTGATTATACCACATGTATTTCCAAATCAAAGTATTGGGAGAATTATATGTCACCATATCCGTCCAAACCCCAATTTGGTCCAACATGAGAAAGCATTTCTAGCATGATCTCTTCATTCCTCTTCCAAGGTTCCGAAGAGATCCAAGTATGAATAGCTTCTTTTCCAAGATAACTACCCAATTAGATAAAGATTGAAAGCTTTCTAGTAAAATCAAGAGAAAAGAAAGAAGAAGAATAATGAAAACTATTATTGATCCATCAAATTACAACAGAGCTCCCTAACCCAATGAAAGGGGTTTAGTTGTTCATAGCTCTGGGAATGGAAAGCAAAGATGGAAAATACATTCTGAAAGTAAAAACTAAAAGTTGCAGAGAAAGTAAAATTATACAGAGAGTGGTTCTCAATGCCCAAAAGCTTCCCCCCCCAGGTTTTTCTCTAGTTCAAAACTACTCCTATATATACTACTCTTCTGATCTTCTAGTTGGCTCTTCAATTGGATATGGGCCTTTGGATCTTGAGTTGAAGCAGTTTGGAATCTTCAGTGGGCTCAGCTCTACTTGCAGAGAAAGTGTGAAGTAGGCATAGACTTTAGCTAGGATGTTAGTGGCGTTAACGTTAAGTGAAAATGTGGGTTCGAGAACGTTAGTGACAATCACCTTTTTCACTAACGTTCCTAGCCCAAGATGGTTCACGTTAACTTCAACGTTAGTAGCACTAACGTGACCACTAACATTTCCTCTTGGTCCATCGCAAGCGTTATTGGCGTTCACCTTTGCCAATAACGTTGCTCTTAGCCCCCTTTTCTCACGTTAGAGTCCACGTTAGTATAACTAACGTGGCTCTTAACGTGGGCATGCCTTAGCCTCGAGAGCGTTAATGTCACTTACCTTTGTCACTAACATTCCAAACGCCCCTTCTCACATTAGTGCCTCACATTAATTGTCTTAACGTGGCCACTAACGTGGTGGTGATTGCCATCTCCAACGTTAGTGACAAAGGTGAGTGTCACTAACGTTGGCTCATCATTTCTTTCCTCCACGTTAGCTTCCACGTTAATGCAATTAACGTGGCAACTAACGTGGCTCATAGTGGCTTGGTCCAACGTTAGTGACAAAGGTGAGTGTCACTAACGTTGGCGATTCCTTGCTCCTCCCACGTTAGAGTTCACGTTAATGTAGTTAATGTGACTCTTAACATGGCCAATTGGGCTTAGTCCAACGTTAGTGACAAAGGTGAGTGTCACTAACGTTGGCTTTGTCTTCCTTTCCATGTTAGAGTTCACGTTAACTGAGTTAACGTGACTCTTAACGTGGCTAATTGCCAATTTGGAGCGTTAGTGGTATTCACTTTTACCACTAACGCTGGAGCTCCCTTTCTCTCCACGTTAACTACCACGTTAATGTAGTTAACGTGGCAATTAATATGGGCCATGATGGTTTCGAAGGCGTTATTGGCAATCACTTTTTCCGTTAACGTTGCAAGCATTTTCCCATTCCACGTTAGTGGTCACGTTAATTGGATTAACGTGGCTGCTAATGTGGCTCTTCCTTGCTTCCTTTGTCCTGAAATCAAGCAAATAAAGTGCATCAAAGCTCTAATCCAAGTTATGAGACATGCATTATCCAATTTGTCATTCAATTCATGCATACTTCTCATAAAATCACATGAAATTCACAATGTTTGCTTGAATCAAGATGTAAGTGATTATCTACCCAAAACTTGCTTATTAGCTAAGAAAATACATGAAACTATCCTAAAACAGTAAAGAAAAGGTCAATAAAACTGGCCAAAATGCCCTGGCATTAACCTCCCTCACAGATGAGGGGTGAGGTAAAGTGGTGATAACATCGACCTTGGCCGGTGATGAGCGGATAATTTATACCCATTTGGCATTGTTTTTACATAGTTTTTAGTATATTTTAGTCACTTTTTATTATATTTTTATTAGTTTTTATTCAAAAATTACATTTCTAGACTTTACTATGAGTTTGTGTGTTTTTCTGTAATTTTAGGTATTTTCTGGCTGAAATTGAGGGACTTGAGCAAAAATCTGATTCAGAGGCTGAAAAAGGACTGCAGATGCTGTTGGATTCTGACCCTCCTGCACTCGAAATGGATTTTCTCGAGCTACCAAAGCCCAATTTGTGCGCTCTTAATTGCGTTAGAAAGTAGACATCCTGGGCTTTTCAGCAATATATAATAGTCTATACTTTGTCCGAGAATTGATGGCCCAAACTGGCGTTCAATGTCAGCCTAAAACTTTCTGGCGTAAAACGCCAGAACTAGCATCTTTTCGGCGTTAAACGCCCATTTTGGCACCCAGGGTGGCATTTAACGCTAACTTTGGGCATATGAACGTGAAATCTTGGAAGCTCAGCCCAGACACACACCAAGTGGATCCCAGAAGTAGATTTCTGCACTATCTGCACTTAGTTACTCATTTTTTGTAAACCTAAGTTACTAGTCTAGTATAAAAACTGCTTTTAGAGATTCATTTTGTACCTCATGACATTTTACACTTCATATTGTATCTTCTACGACATGAGTCTCTAAACCCCATAGGTGGGGGTGAGGAGCTCTGCTGTGTTTCAATGGATTAATGCAATTACTACTGTTTTCTATTCAATCACGCTTGATTCTATTCTAAGATACTCATTCGTACTTCAATATAGAGAATATGATGATCCGTGACACTCATCATTATTCTCAACCTATGAACGCATGCCTGACAACCACTCCCGTTCTATCTGAGCTCAACGTAGTCATTGGGCGACAGCTTGAGTGCGTATCTCTTGGGTTTCTGATCCACGGACCGAGTCCGGAGGTTAGAACCTTCGTGGTATAGGCTAGAACCAATTGGCAGCATTCCTGGGATCCGAAAAGTCTAAACCTTGTCTGTGGTATTCCGAGTAGGATCTGGGAAGGGATGACTGTGACGAGCGTCAAACTCACGAATGTTGGGCGCAGTGACAATGTGCAAAAGGACAAGGGTCCTATTCCGACGCTAGTGGGAACCGACAGATGATTAGCTGTGCGGTAGCTGTACATGGTATTTTTCATCCGAGACGAGAAATCCGACAGTTGATTAGCCGTGCAGAGATCGTACCTGGTATTTTTCATCCGAAAGGATCATAAAGCTTGCCATTGAAGGAAGCCATGCGTGTTTGGAGAAGAAGACAGTAGAAAAGCAAAGATTCAGACGATAGAGCATCTCTGGAACCTCAGCCTGTTTCTCATTACTGAATCACAAGTACTATTTATTTCATGTTATTTATTTTTCATAAATACAATCACTATTATCATTAATCTCCTGACTAAGATTTACAAAATAACCATAGCTTGCTTCAAGCCGGCAATCTCCGTGGGATCGACCCTTACTCACGTAAGGTATTACTTGAATGACCCAGTGCAGTTGCTGGTTAGTTGTGCGGAGTTGTGAAAAGTGTAATCACAATTTCGTGCACCAAGTTTTTGGCGCCGTTGCCGGGAATTGTTCGAGTTTGGACAACTGACGGTTTATTTTGTTGCTTAGATCAGGAAAAATTTATCTTTTTGGTTTAGAGTCACTAGAATTGAGTCTTCTATTATTATTTTTGGTTAAAATTTTAAAATCCTTATTTTCTTTTTCTAAATTATTTTTGAAAATTTTAAAAAAAAAACCAATAACCTCATAAGTTAGTCTTCTGTTTGAGTTTAGTTTCATATTTTAAGTTTGGTGTCAATTGCATGATTTTATCTTTCTTTCAATTTTTCGAATTATATGTTCTTAGTTCTTTCTTAATCTTCAAGTTGTTCTTGGTTATTTTCCTTGTTTGATCTTTAGTTTTTCTTGTTTTGTATCTTTTCTTATTTTTCTTGTGCATTTTCGAATTATTAGTGTCCAAAGTATAAAAATTTTTAAGTTTGGTGTCTTTTGTGTTTTTATTTTCTTAAAAATTTTCAAAATTCGTTCTTGGTGTTCATCTAGACATTCAAAATTTTCATTTTGCTTTCTTTGTTTTGATCTAAAAATTCTAAGTTTGGTGTCATTTTATTATTTTTCTCTTTCTTCATTAAATTCAAAAATTCAATAAAATATCTTTTCCTTTATTTGCTCATTATTTTCGAATTCCTTAGGTTGACTTAGTCAAAATTTTAAAAATTTGGTAGTTTTTTGTTAGGCAAGTTAAAATTTCAATTGTAAAAATTTATCTTCTTAAATCTTTTTCAAAACAAATTCTTTTTGAAATTTCCTTTATTATTTTTCGAAAATCCTTTATAAAATTTTTCAAAATCTTTTTCTTTTTCACAATTTTCGATTTACTTGTACTATTTTATTATTTTGATTGAAAAATTTTAAGTTTGGTGTTTCTTTGTTGAGAAAGTTTCAATCTTCAAATTTTAAAATCATATCCAAAATTTTTCAAATCTTTTTAATTAATTAGCCATTTTAGTATTCGAATTTTTTATTTATTTTAAGCTATTTTATTTTATTTTATTTTCAAAGCTTATTTTTATAGTTTCCAATTATTTTATTTTATTTTCTTCTCTTTTGAATTCGGTTAGCATTAAATAAATAAAATAAAAATAAAAATATTTTTATTTTTCTTTTACTTTATTTCTATTTTACAATCTACAACATCTCCCTCTCTCCATCATGGACCTAAGTGGAAATGAACAGTCCAGAAGGACCCTGGGGTCATATGCTAATCCCACTAATGCTTCCTATGGGAGTAGTATTTGCATACCTCCCATCAGAGCTAGCAGCTTTGAGCTAAATCCTCAGCTCATTATCATGGTGCAGCAAAATTGCCAGTATTCTGGTCTTCCACAGGAAGAACCTACTGAGTTTTTGGCACAGTTCTTACAAATTGCTGACACAGTACGTGATAAGGAAGTAGATCAGGATGTCTATAGACTATTGCTGTTACCATTTGCTGTAAAAGATCAAGCTAAGAGGTGGTTAAATAACCAACCCACAGCAAGTATAAGAACATGGAAATAGTTATCAGACAAATTTCTGAATCAATATTTTCCTCCAAAAAGGATGACACAGCTAAGGTTGGACATCCAAGACTTTAAACAAGAGGATAATGAATCCCTTTATAATGCCTGTGAGAGGTACAGAGGGACGTTGAGGAAATGCCCCTCTGAAATGTTTTCAGAATGGGTGTAGTTGGATATCTTTTACCATGGTCTTACAGAAAAGGACCAAATATCTCTAGACCACTCAGCCGGTGGATCTATACATATGAGAAAGACAATTGAAGAGGCTCAATAGCTCATTGATACAGTTGCTAGAAATTAATATCTATACTTAAGTAGTGGGTCCTCCATGAAAGAAGAAGCTAAAGTAGCATCCACTGAACTTAGTCCTCAAGAACAAGTTGCTGAACTCAACCAGCAATTGCTTTTTATAACAAAACAGTTTGCAGAATTCAAAGAGATGCTCCAAGACACTAAAAATGCTAACCAGAATATGGAAGCACAATTTGATTAGACAAGACAGCAGCTATCTAAACAGATAACAAAAGAATGCCAAGCTGTTCAATTAAGGAGTGGAAAGACATTGAATGTCTCAATTCAAAGCAGCAGGAAGCCAAGAAAGGAACAACTAACAGAAAATGACCAACCCACTACCCAAAATCCCTCTGAGGACAGTAAGAGCCCAGAGAGGAATGATTCTGGTGTTCAAACGCCAGAAAAGGGTAAGAAAGTGGCGTTAAACGCCCAAGGGATGGCCAGTTCTGGCGTCCAAACGCCAGAAAAGGGTAGCAATATGGCGTTAGACGCCCATGCAGCACCCAATTCTGGCGTTCAAATGCCAATAAGGGATCAGACACCTGCAAGTGCTGATAACAACCCCCTTAAGCAGGCTTCTCCAACCACTTCTGTAGGAAATAAACCTGCAGCAACTAAGGTTGAAGAATACAAATTCAAGATGCCTTATCCTCAAAAACTCTGCCAAGCAGAACAGGATAAACAATTTGCCCACTTTACAGACTATCTAAGGACTCTTGAAATAAAGATTCCGTTTGCAAAGGCACTTGAGCAAATACCCTCTTATGCTAAGTTCATGAAAGAGATCTTAAGTCATAAGAAGGATTGGAGAGAAACTGAAAAAGTTTACCTCACTGAAGAATGCAGTGCAGTCATTCTGAAAAGCTTACCAGAGAAGTTTAAAGATCCCGGAAGCTTTATGATACCATGCACATTAGAAGGTGCTTGTACTAAGACAGCTCTATGTGATCTTGGGGCAAGTATCAACCTAATACCTGCATCCACTATCAAAAAGCTTGGTTTGACTGATGAGGTTAAACCAACCCGGATATGTCTCCAACTTGCTGATGGCTCCATTAAAATCCCATCAGGCATAATTGAGGACATGATTGTCAAGGTTGGGCCATTTGCCTTTCCTACTGACTTTGTAGTGCTGGAAATGGAGGAGCACAAGATTGCAACTCTCATTCTAGGAAGACCTTTCCTAGCAACTGGACGAACCCTCATTGACGTCCAAAGAAGGGAGATAACCCTGAGAGTCAATGAGGATGAGTTTAAGTTGAATGCTGTCAAAACTATGCAGCATCCAGACACACCAAAAGACTGCCTGAGCGCTGACATCATTGACTCTCTGGTGGAAGAGGTCAATATGACTGAGAGTCTCGAATCAGAGCTAGAGGACATTTTTAAAGATGTTCAGCCTGATCTGGAGGAACCAGAGAAAACAGAAGAACCTCTGAAAACTCCTCAGGAAGAGGAGAAGCCTCCTAAACCCGAGCTCAAACCACTACTACCATCCCTGAAATATGCATTTATGGGGGAAGATAACACTTTTCTTGTGATCATAAGCTCTACTTTAGAACCACAGGAAGAGAAAGCACTAATTCAGGTGCTAAGGACACACAAGACAGCTCTTGGGTAGTCCATAAGTGATCTTAAGGGCATTAGCCCAGCTAGATGCATGCACAAGATCCTATTGGAGGATGATGCTAAGCCAGTGGTTCAACCATAGAGGTGGCTAAATCCAAGCATGAAGGAGGTGGTGCAGAAAGAGGTCACTAAGTTACCAGAGGCTGGGATTATTTATCCTATTTTTGATAGCCCCTGGGTGAGTCCTGTCCAAGTTGTTCCCAAGAAGGGAGGCATGACAGTGGTTCATAATGAAAAGAATGAACTGGTTCCTACAAGAACAGTTACAGGGTGGCGTATGTGTATTGACTACAGAAGGCTCAATACAGCCACCAGAAAGGATCATTTTCCTTTACCATTCATAGACCAAATGCTAGAGATACTAGTAGGTCATGAATACTACTGCTTTTTGGATGGCTATTCAGGTTACAACCAAATTACAGTAGATCCTCAAGACCAAGAGAAAGCAGCATTCACATGTCCTTCTGGAGTATTTGCCTACAGAAGGATGCCATTTGGTCTGTGAAATGCACCTGCAACCTTTCAGAGGTGCATGCTCTCTATCTTCTCTAATATGGTAGAAAAGTTTTTGGAAGTCTTCATGGATGACTTCTCAGTATTTGGAGATTCATTCAGCTCCTGTCTTGACCATCTAGCACTCGTTCTGAAAAGGTGCCAAGAGACTAACTTGGTTTTAAACTGGGAAAAATGTCACTTTATGGTGACTGAAGGAATTATCCTTGGACACAAAATTTCAAACAAGGGAATAGAGGTGGATCAAGCTAAGGTAGAGGTAATTGAAAAATTACCACCACTTGCCAATGTTAAGGAAATCAGAAGCTTTCTGGGGCATGCAGGATTCTATAGGAGGTTTATAAAGGATTCTTTAAAAATTGCAAAACCTCTGAGCAATCTGCTAGCTGCTGACACGCCATTTGTCTTTGACACGGAGTGTTTACAGGCATTTGAAACTCTGAAAGCTAAGCTGGTTACAGCACCAGTCATTTTTGCACCAGACTGGACATTACCATTTGAACTAATGTGTGATGCCAGTGATCATGCCATTGGTGCAGTATTGGGACAGAGGCATAACAAGCTTCTGCATGTCATTTATTATGCTAGCCGTGTTCTAAATGACGCGCAAAAGAATTACACAACCACAGAAAAGGAGTTACTTGCAGTGGTTTATGCCATTGACAAGTTCAGATCTTATTTAGTGGGGTCAAAAGTGATTGTGTACACTGACCATGCTGCTCTAAAATATCTCCTCACAAAGCAGAATTCAAAACTCAGACTCATCAGATGGGTGTTGCTTCTGCAAGAGTTTGATATAGAAATAAAAGACAGAAAAGGGACAGAGAATCAGGTAGCAGATCACCTGTCCCGGATAGTACCAGTAGCAGGGGGCGTCCCTCCCTCCTACTGAGATCTCTGAAACCTTTCCGGATGAGCAACTCTTTGCCATTCAGGAATTACCATGGTTTGCAGACATTGCAAACTATAAAGCTGTGAGATTCATACCCAAAGAGTACAGTAGGCAACAAATGAAAAAGTTAATTGTTGATGCAAAGTACTACTTTTGGGATGAACCATATCTCTTTAAGAGGTATGCAGACGGAGTAATCCACAGATGTGTGCCTAGAGAAGAGGCACAGAAGATCCTATGGCATTGCCATAGATCACAATATGGAGGACATTTTGGAGGTGAGCGAACAGCCACCAAGGTTCTCCAATGTGGTTTCTACTAGCCCACTCTCTATAGAGACTCCAGAGAGTTTGTACGTAACTGTGACAGTTGTCAGAGAGCTGGTAATCTACCTCACGGTTATGCCATGCCTCAGTAAGGGATCCTAGATATTGAGTTGTTTGATGTATGGGGTATTGACTTCATGGGGCCTTTCCCACCATCATATTCAAACACTTATATTCTGGTGGCAATAGACTATGTATCTAAATGGGTTGAAGCAATTACAACACCCACTAATGATACTAAGACAGTGATGAAGTTCCTCCAGAAGTATATCTTCAGCACGTTCGGTGTCCCTAGGATACTGATCAGTGATGGAGGCACTCATTTCTGCAATAAACAGCTTGACTCTGCTCTGGTCAGATATGGAATTAACCATAAAGTGGTAACTCCATATCATCCACAGAAAAATGGGGAGGCTGAAGTCTCAAATAGAGAACTAAAACGGATCCTGGAACGGACTGTAAGTACCCGTAGAAGGGATTGGGCAAGAAGTTTGGATGATGCTCTATGGGCATACAGAACAACATTCAAGACTCCTATAGGGACCTCTCCATACCAGCTTGTGTATGGAAAAGCCTGTCATCTGCCAGTGGAACTGGAACATAAGGCCTACTGGGCTACCAGGTTCCTAAACCTTGGTGCTAAAATAGCTGGAGAGAAGAGATTATTCCAGTTGAATGAGCTGGAAGAATTCAGACTCAATGCTTTTGAAAATGATAAAATTTATAAAGAGAAAGCAAAAAGATGGCATGACAAAAGGCTATCATCTAGAGTCTTTGAGACAGGACAGAAGGTCCTGCTGTTTAACTTTAGGCTCAGATTGTTCCCTGGGAAGTTGAAATCCCGGTGGAGGGGACCATATGTGATTACAAGTGTGTCACCATATGGTTATGTAGAGCTTCAAGATGTTGATTCTGACAAAAAGTTCATTGTTAATGGACAGAGAATTAAACATTATCTTGAAGGCAATGTTGAGCAAGAATGCTCAAAGCTGAGACTAAATTAAAAGCTCAGTAAAGTCCAGCTAAAGACAGTAAAGAAGCGCTTACTGGGAGGCAACCCAACTATTATCGAATCAAATTATATGTTTATAACAATTATATAAGTCCATTTAATTTTGTTGTCCATGTTTATTGATGCTTTTTCAGTGAACAAGTCAAGGGTATGAAGGTTCAGAACATAAAGCAGACGAATCACAAAGTAAGAAAGCTCACTAGCATCAAAACGCCAGTAAAGAGGCAATCTGGGCGTTAAACGCCAGAATGGCTATCATTCTGGGCCTTTAACGCCAGTAAACATATCATTCTGGGTGTTAAACGCCAGAATGGGCAGCATTCTGAGCGTTTAATGCCAGACTTGGCAGCATTCTGGGCGTTCAGAAAAACGCCCAGTAAAGAAGGATTTCTGGCATTTAACGCCAGCCAGGATACCTGGCTGGGCGTTAAACGCCCAAAATGGCCACCAGATGGGTGTTAAACACCAGAATGGATATCATTCTGGGCGTTTAACGCCAGAACAGCTAGGGGAGAGGTAATTTTGTTTCAAATTCAATTTTTTTCGAATTTTCATGTTTTAAATCAAAATTTTCTGCATCCAAACATTACAAACATTCATTTTTTAATTTCCATTCACAAAAATTTATAATCTTATAAATTCTTCTAGATTCTTTTTCAATTCTTCTCAATTCTTTTTCAAAACTCATTCATCTTTCCAATTTCTTTTCAAATCTTTTTCATTCATTCATATCATCTTTTATTTCTTAGATGCATAAACAAAAATTCAGATTTAACCTCCTCATATATTTTTTCTATCTTTAAATTTTTGAAAAGAATATCATATTTTTCATATCATGTTTATCTTTTATCAATCATATCTTTTTCTAAAATTTTGAAACCATTCCCTCCCTCCCCTTTATTTATACATTCGGCCATCCCCCTTCCTCCATCATTTGAATCCTTCTCTCTATCTATTCATCTTTCTTCTTTACTTTTGCTTGAGGACAAGCAAACCTCTAAGTTTGGTGTGATTTTCTGTGCTCACTGACCAAGATCATGGCCCCTAAAGGAAAACAAACCACTCCAAGAGGCAAGAAAGAAATTAATCCAAAACCACAATGGATGCATGAGAGATTCTGCACCAAAGAATATGCAGATCATTACTTCAAAATTGTGTGCAGAAGATCAGTGATCCCGAAAGTCAAGTTCGATATGAAAGAAGAAGAATATCCGGAGATCCAAGAGCATATTCGAAACAGAGGCTGGGAAATCCTAGCTAATCCTGAGATGAATGTGGGAAGAAACATGATCTAGGAATTCTATGCAAATCTGTGGCTGATAGATAAGCAAAGAATGGAGGGAACTGCCTTCCATACTTTTCGAACCATGGTCAGAGGGAAGATTATCTACTTTCATCTTGACAAAGTGAGAGAAGTCCTCAAACTTCCTCAACTACAGGATGATCCAGAATCTTTTAATAGGAGAATGGCTAAAGATAAAAAGTTGGATCAAGTTCTAGAGGATATATGCCTCCCTGGAACCAAGTGGATAACCAATTCAAAAGGTGTTCCAAACCAACTGAAGAGAGGAGACCTCAAGCCAGTTGCTAGGGGCTGGCTGGATTTTATTGGGCGATCTATACTTCTCACCAGTAACCGCTCTGAAGTCACTATCAAAAGAGCAGTGATGATTCACTGTATTGTGCTGGGAAAAGAAGTGAAGGTTCATCAACTAATTTCTTGTGAAATTTACTTATTTGCAAACAAGGAATCCACTGAAGCCAAATTGGCTTACCCAAGCTTGATTAGTCTGTTATGTAAAGATACGGGAGTACAGATAGGTGTGGATGAGTATATCCCAGTTGAACACCCAATCACCAAGAGGGTAATGGATGGACCTCAAGTTCAAGACAACCTCACCAAGAGGAGGGCGCATGAGCTCCTCCCAGAAATTTCTCAATTTGACTATTCGGCCCGCTTAGAAGCATCTGTCAACAAGCTGCAAGAATCTATGGATCAACTCAAAGAAGAGCAGCAGAATCAAAACAGCATGCTCTGCAAACTGCTCAGAGAACAAGAGGAGCAAGGGCGTGAGCTACAGGAACTAAAGCGCCAGAAGCTGATCCTTGAAGAGTCGAACATCCCACAAATTGAAGGAACACCTATCTCTCAAAATAAAGGTTGTTGAGTCCTAACTCTGTGATAACTTTTATTATTAGAAACCTATTTTAAGAGTTACATAAGCATTAGTATTAGAGTCATTTATTTTTATGTCTTTAATTTCCTTTCTTTTATTATTATTTGTCTGCTTTGATGTTAATTTTATGTCTATGATCAATGAAGTTTAGAGTCTATGTCTTAAAGCTATGAATGTCCTATGAATCCATCACCTTTATTAAATGAAAAAAATTTTTTATTTGCAAAAGAACAAAAAGTACATGAATTTTGAATTTTATCTTGAAATTAGTTTAATTATTTTGATGTGGTGGCAATACTTTTTGTTTTCTGAATGAATGCTTGAACATTGCATATTTTTGAATTTGTTGTTTATGATTGTTAAAATTGTTGGCTCTTGAAAGAATAAAGAAAAAAAAAGAGAAATATTATTGATAATCTGAAAAATCATAAAAATGATTCTTCAAGCAAGAAAAAGCAGTGAAGAACAAAGGCTTGCGAAAAAAAATTGGCAAAAAAAAGAGAGAAGAAAAAGAAAGAAAAAGAAAAAGCAAGCAGAAAAAGCCAATAACCCTTTAAACCAAAAGGCAAGGGTAAAAAGGATCCAAGGCTTTGAGCATTAATGGATAGGAGAGTCGACAGGAATAAAATCCTGGCCTAAGCGGCTAAATCAAGCTGTCCCTAACCATGTGCTTGTGGCGTGAAGGTGTCAAGTAAAAGTTTGAGACTGAGCGGTTAAAGTCGTGGTCCAAAGAAAAAAAAAGAGTGTGCTTAAGAGCTCTGGGCACTGATGAGCGGATATTTTATACGCTTTTTGGGGTTAATTTCATATAGTTTTTAGTATGTTTTAGTTAGTTTTTAGTTTATTTTCATTAGTTTTTAGGAAAAATTCATATTTCTGGACTTTACTATGAGTTGTGTATTTTTCTGTAATTTCAGGTATTTTTCTGGCTGAAATTGAGGGAGCTGAACAAAAATCTGATTCAGGCTGAAAAAGGACTGCTGATGTTGTTGGATTCTGACCTCCCTGCACTCAAAGTGGATTTTCTGGAGCTACAGAACTCGAAATGGCATGCTTTCAATTGCGTTGGAAAGTAGACATCCAGCGCTTTCCAGAAATATATAATAGTCCATACTTTGCACAAGGATAGACGATGCAAACTGGTGTTCAACGCCAGTTCTCTGCCCAATTCTGGCGTCCAGCGCCAGAAAAGGATCAAAAGCTGGAGTTGAACGCCCAAACTGGCACAAAAACTGACGTTCAACTCCACAAATGGCCTCTGCACGTGAATTGCTTAAATCTCAGCCCCAGCACACACCAAGTGGGCCCCAGAAGTGGATCTCTGCATCATCCATCATAGTTTACTCATTTTTTGTAAACCTAGGCTACTGGTTTAGTATTTAAACAACTTTTAGAGACTTATTTTGTATCTCATGACATTTTAGATCTGAACTTTGTACTCTTTGACGGCATGAGTCTCAAAACTCCATTGTTGGGGGTGAGGAGCTCTGCTGTGTCTCGATGAATTAATGCAAGTATTTCTGTTTTCTATTCAAACACGCTTGTTCCTATCTAAGATGTTCATTCGCGCTTAACTGTGATGAAGGTGATGATCCGTGACACTCATCACCATTCTCAACCCATGAACGTGTGCCTGACAACCACCTCCGTTCTATATCAGATTGAATGAGTATCTCTTAGATCTCTTAATCAGAATCTTCATGGTATAAGCTAGAATTAATGGCGGCATTCATGAGAATCCGGAAAGTCTAAACCTTGTCTGTGGTATTCCGAGTAGGATTCAAGGATTAAATGACTGTGACGAGCTTCAAACTCCTGAAGGCTGGGCGTTAGTGACAAACGCAAAGGAATCAAGGGATTCTATTCCAACCAGATCGAGAACCAACCGGTGATTAGCCGTGCTGTGACAGAGCGCGTGAGCGTAGTTTTCACTGGAAGGATGGAAGGTAGCCATTGACAACGGTGATCCACCAACACACAGCTTGCCATAGGAGGACGTGCGTACGTGAACAAGAAGACAGAGGAAAGCAGAGATTCAGAAGACAAAGCATCTCCAAAACTCCAACATATTCTCCATTACTGCATAACAAGTAACCTTTAATTTATGCTCTCTTGGTTATTCGCAATTCAATTGATAAACATAATTGACTTCCTGACTAAGATTTACAAGATAACCATAGATTGCTTCAAACCAACAATCTCCGTGGGATTCGACCCTTACTCACGTGAGGTATTACTTGGACGATCCAGTGCACTTGCTGGTTAGTTACACGGAGTTGTGAACCATGGTCTTGGCATCATGTTTTTGGCGCCATTTCCAGGGAAAGAAAGAGCAATGAATTTTACATAATTAAAGTGTAATCACGATTCCGCGTACCAAGTTTTTGGCGCCGTTGTCGGGGATTGTTCGTGTTTGGACAACTAACGGTTTATTTTGTTGCTTAGATTAGGAAAATTTTCTCCTTTTTTTGTTTAGAGTCTCTTATTATTGTCGTGTTAAAATTTCAGAATCATTATTTTCTTTTTAAAATCTTTTTCAAAAAAATAATTTTTCTACTAAATTCTGTGCCAAACTTTAAGTTTGGTGTTTTCTTGTTAATTTTTCTTAAAATTTTCGAAAATTTATTTTGGTTTTCTAAAAAATTTTAAGTTTGGTGTTCGTCCTTCATGTTCTTGTGTTCTTGTGAGTCTTCAAAGTGTTCTTGAGTTTTTCTTGTGTCTTGATCTTAAAATTTTTAAGTTTGGTGTTCCTTGGTGTTTGTCCTCCAAAATTTTCGAAAATAAGGAGCATTAGATCTAAAAATTTTAAATCTTGTGCTATCTTATTGTTTTTCTCTTTCCTCTTAAAAATCAAAAATATCTTTTCTCTCTATTTTAAAAACAATTTTTCGAAATATATTTCTAAAAATTCAGATTTTTATTTTAAAATTTAAAACTTTTTTTTTCAAAATCATCATATCCTTTTCAAAACTTCCTAACCACTTTCTCTCTCCTCAGTTTTTTGAAAATCTTCACTCAATTTTTATTTATTTTAATTTATTTCATTTTTGAAATAAATATATAAATAAATAAATAAAAATATTTTTTCTATTTTACATCATCTCCATTTCTCCATCATGGACCTAAGTGGAAATGAACAGTCCAGGAGGACTCTGGGGTCATATTCTAACCCCTCTACTGCTTCATATGGGAGTAGTATCTGCATACCCTCCATTGGAGTCAGTAGCTTTGAGTTGAATCATCAGCTCATTATCATGGTGCAGCAAAGTTGCCAGTATTCCGGTCTTCCACAGGAAGAACCTACAGAGTTTCTGGCACAATTTTTACAAATTGCTGACACAGTACATGATAAAGAAATAGATCATGATGTCTACAGACTATTACTGTTTCCATTTGCTGTAAAAGATCAAGCTAAGAGGTGGTTAAATAACCAACCTAAGGCCAGCATAAGGACATGGAAACAGCTGATAGAAAAATTCCTGAATAAATACTTTCCCCCAAAACGGATGACACAGCTAAGGCTGGACATCCAAGGCTTTAAACAACGAGATAATGAATCTCTTTATGATGCCTGGGAGAGATACAGAGAGATGCTAAGAAAATGTCCCTCTGAAATGTTTTCAGAGTGGGTTCAGTTAGACATCTTCTACTATGGGCTTGCAGAAGGAGCTCAGATGTCTCTAGATTACTCAGCTGATGGATCTATCCACATGAGAAAGACAATTGAAGAGGCTCAAGAGCTCATTGATACAGTTGCCAGGAATCAGCATCTGTACCTAAGCAGCAACCCTTCCATGAATGAAGAGGTTAAAACAGTAACTGCTGAACTCAGTCCTGTAAAACAAGCTGCTGAATTCAATCAGCAATTGGACTTTCTAACAAAGCAGCTAGTAGAATTCAAAGACAGGTTACAAGAGACAAGGATGGCTAATATACATATGGACGAACAGTTTAAGCAAACAAAGCAGCAGCTGTCAAGGCAAATAGCAGAAGAATGCCAAGCAGTTCAACTAAGAAGTGGGAAAACATTAAATACCCCACCTCAAGGCAGCAAAAAGCTAAGAAATGAGCAAACCACCCAAAATTCACCTGAGGACAGTAAGAGCCCAGGGAAAAGCAATTCTGGAACTAAAACGCCAGAAAATTGGTGGAAGGCTGGCGCTGAACGCCCAGACCATGCTCAGGACTGGCATTCAACACCAGAAACAAGGCAGGACTGGCGTTCAACACCAGAAATGGGCAAGGATCTGGCATTGAACGCCCAAAATGGGCAAGATCTGGCGCTGAACGCCCAAAATGGGCACAGTTCTAGCGTTCAGATGCTAGGAGCAGACAAGGAGCTGGCGTCCAGTTTCATTCCAGCTTCTAACTCTGGCACTCAATTGCCAGTGAGGGATCAGATACACACAAATGCTGATAACAACCCCTCTAAAAAGGCTTCTTCAACCACTTCTGTAGGCAATAAACCTGCAGCAACTAAGGTTGAAGAATATAAAGCCAAGATACCTTATCCTCAAAAACTCCGGAAAGAGGAGCAGGATAAGCAATTTGCTCGCTTTGCAGATTATCTCAGGACTCTTGAAATAAAGATTCCATTTGCAGAAGCACTTGAGCAAATACCTTCTTATGCCAAGTTCATGAAAGAGATCTTGAGTCATAAAAAGGATTGGAGAGAAACAGAAAGAGTTCTCCTCACTGAAGAATGCAGTGCAGTCATTCTGAAGAGCTTTCCTGAAAAGCTTAAAGACCCTGGGAGTTTTCTGATACCATGCATATTAGAAGGTAATTGCACCAAGACAGCTTTATGCGATCTTGGGGCAAGCATCAATCTAATACCTGCATCCACTATTAGGAAGCTTGGCTTAACTGAAGAAGTTAAACCAACCCGGATATGTCTCCAACTTGCTGATGGTTCCACTAAATACCCATCAGGCGTGATTGAAGACATGATTGTCAGAGTTGGGCCATTCGCCTTTCCCACTGACTTTGTTGTGCTGGAAATGGAGGAGCACAAGAGTGCTACTCTCATTCTAGGAAGACCCTTCCTAGCAACTGGACGATCCCTCATTGATGTCCAACAGGGGAAAATAACCCTGAGAGTCAATGATGATGAATTCAAGTTGAACGGTGTCAAAGCCATGCAGCATCCAGACACATCAAAAGACTGCATGAAAGTTGATCTTATTGACTCTTTGGTAGAATAGATCAACATGGCTGAGAGTCTTGAATCAGAGTTGGAAAATATCTTTAAAGATGTTCAACCTGATTTAGAGGATTCAGAGGACATGAAGGAGCCTCTGAAATTTCTTCTGGAAGAGGAAAAACCTCCTAAACCCGAGCTCAAGCCATTACCACCATCCTTGAAATATGCGTTTCTGGGAGAAGGTGACACTTTTCCAGTGATCATAAGCTCTGCTTTAAATTCACAGGAAGAGGAGGCACTTATTCAAGTGCTAAGGACACACAAGACAGCTCTTGGGTGGTCCATAGGTGACCTTAAGGGCATAAGCCCAGCTAGATGCATGCACAAAATCTTATTGGAGGATAATGCCAAACCACTGGTTCAACCACAGAGGCGGCTAAATCCAGCCATGAAAGAAGTGGTGCAGAAAGAGGTCACCAAATTACTGGAGGCTGGGATTATTTATCCTATTTCTGATAGCCCCTGGGTGAGCCCTGTTCAAGTCGTCCCAAAAAAAGGAGGCATGACAGTGATTCATAATGAAAAAAATGAACTGGTTCCTACAAGAACAGTTACAGGGTGGCGCATGTGTATTGACTACAGAAGGCTCAATACAGCCACCAGAAAGGATCATTTTCCTTTACCATTCATAGACCAGATGCTAGAAAGACTAGCAGGTCATGATTATTACTGCTTTTTGGATGGCTACTCAGGCTATAACCAGATTGCAGTAGATCCCCAGGATCAAGAGAAAACAGCATTCACATGTCCATCTGGAGTGTTTGCTTATAGAAGGATGCCATTTGGGCTATGTAATGCGCCTGCAACCTTCCAGAGATGCATGCTCTCTATTTTCTCTGATATGGTGGAAAAATTTCTGGAAGTCTTCATGGATGACTTCTCAGTATATGCAGACTCATTCAGCTCCTGTCTTGATCACCTGAAACTTGTTCTGAAAAGATGCCAAGAGACCAACCTAGTTTTAAACTGGGAAAAGTGTCACTTCATGGTGACTGAAGGAATTGTTCTTGGGCATAAAATCTCAAACAAGGGAATAGAGGTGGATCAAGCAAAAATAGAGGTAATTGAAAAATTACCACCACCTGCCAATGTTAAGGCAATCAGAAGCTTTCTGGGGCATGCAGGATTCTATAGGAGGTTTATAAAGGATTTTTCAAAAATCGCAAAACCTCTAAGCAATCTGCTAGCTGCTGACACGCCATTTGTGTTTGACACAGAGTGCCTGCAGGCGTTTGAAAGGCTGAAAGCTAAGCTGGTCACAGCACCAGTCATTTCTGTACCAGACTGGACGTTACCAATTGAGCTAATGTGTGATGCCAGTGATCATGCCATTGGTGCAGTATTGGGACAGAGGCATGACAAGCTTCTGCATGTCATTTATTATGCCAGTCGCGTTCTAAATGATGCCCAGAAAAATTACACAACCACAGAAAAAGAATTACTTGTAGTGGTTTACGCCATTGACAAGTTCAGATCATACTTAGTAGGATCAAAAGTGATTGTGTATACTGATCATGCTGCTCTTAAATATCTACTCACAAAGCAGGATTCAAAACCCAGGCTCATCAGATGGGTGTTGCTTCTGCAAGAGTTTGATATAAAAATAAGAGACAGAAAAGGGACAGAGAACCAAGTGGCTGATCATCTGTCCCGGATAGAGCCAGTAGAAGGGACGTCCCTCCCCTCTCTTGAGATCTCTGAGACGTTTCCGGATGAGCATTTATTTGCCATTCAGGAAGCACCATGGTTTGCCGATATTGCAAACTATAAAGCTGCAAGGTTCATACCCAAGGAGTACAACAGGATACAAAAGAAGAAATTAATTACTGATGCAAAGTATTACTTGTGGGATGAACCCTATCTCTTTAAGAGATGTGCAGACGGAATAATCCGTAGGTGTGTGCCTAGAGAAGAGGCACAGAGGATCCTATGGCATTGCCATGGATCTCAATATGGAGGCCATTTCGGAGGTGAGCGAACAGCCACGAAGGTCCTCCAATGTGGCTTCTATTGGCCCACACTCTATAAAGATTCCCGAGAGTTTGTACGCAACTGTGACAGTTGCCAAAGAGCTGGTAATCTGCCTCATGGTTACGCCATGCCTCAACAAGGAATCTTGGAAATTGAGTTGTTTGACGTATGGGGAATTGACTTCATGGGACCTTTCCCACCATCATACTCAAACACTTATATTCTGGTGGCAGTTGACTATATATCAAAATGGGTTGAGGCTATTGCCACACCCACCAATGATACTAAAACAGTGCTGAAGTTCCTCTAGAAACATATCTTTAGCAGGTTTGGTGTCCCTAGAGTACTAATCAGTGATGGGGGCACTCACTTCTGCAATAAACAGCTTTACTCTGCCATGGTTCGGTATGGAATTCGCCACAAGGTGGCCACTCCATATCATCCACAAACCAATGGGCAAGCTGAAGTCTCTAATAGAGAATTAAAGAGAATCCTGGAACGGACAGTAAATACCCGTAGAAAGGATTGGGCACGGAGCTTGGATGATGCTCTGTGGGCTTACAGGACAGCATTCAAGACCCCTATAGGGACCTCTCCATACCAACTCGTGTATGGTAAGGCATGTCACCTGCCCGTGGAACTGGAACATAAGGCCTACTGGGCAACCAGATTCCTAAACTTTGATGCCAAATTAGCAGGAGAAAAACGATTGCTCCAGCTAAATGAGCTAGAGGAATTCAGATTCACAGCTTTCGAAAATGCCAAGCTTTATAAAGAAAAATAAAAAAAATGGCATGACAGAAAGCTATCATCTAGAATCTTTGAACCAGGACAGAAGGTCCTGTTGTTTAACTCTAGACTCAGGCTATTCCCCGGGAAACTGAAATCCCGGTGGAGGGGACCATACGTGATTACAAGTGTATCACCATATGGTTATGTGGAACTTCAAGATATTGATTCTGATAAGAAGTTCATTGTCAATGGACAGAGAATCAAGCACTATCTTGAAGGCAACATTGAGCAAGAATGCTCAAGGCTGAAGCTAGATTAAAAGCTCAGCAAAGTCCAGCTAAAGACAATAAAGAAGCGCTTGCTGGGAGGCAACCCAGCCATGGGGCAACAATCCTCTAAGCATTTTGCCCTATTTTTATTTTTATTTGTTTATATAAAGTTCACTGACACTAAGGTGAGGAATCATTTACAGAAGACCTCGGCACACAAAACAGAGAAAAAGAGCTCACTGGCAAGAAAACGCCAGTAAAAGTGTATTTTGGGCGTTCAACGCCCAAAATGGGCATCCACTGGGCGTTGAACGCCAGTAATGGTAGCAATCTGGGCGTTCAACGCCAGAAATGGGCACCCACTGGGCGTTGAACGCCAGTAATGGCAGCAGCTGGGCGTTGAACGCCCAGGAGAGCAGCAATTGGGCGCTGAACGCCCAAAACAGGCATTGTTTGGGCGTTCAAACGCCAGGATGGCAGGGAGGAGTCAAATTCATTTTTTCCACACGTTTTTCCATTCTAATTTCAAATTTTATGTTTTAATGCATGATTTTTACATAAACATGTTAAGAACCCTGATTTCTAAAATCCCCAATATATCTTAATCCATAAGCACAAACCCTCTTTGCAAATTCAATCCAACTCTTTTCAAATCTTTTCCAAAAACAAATCTATCTTTTTCACTCTAAAATCTTTTCAACTAATCAATATCTTTTTCAAATCTCCATATTATCTTTTTCAAAATCTAAATCTATCTTTATCAAAAATCTTTCATATCCTCTCAATTTTAAACTATATCTTCTCTTATCATATCTTCTATCTTATCTTTTCCAAATAAATCTTTTTATCATATCTTTATCTCTTTTTTTCGAAAACCCACCCCCCCATCCCTTTATATATGGGTTCGGCCTCCCTCCTCCTCCATCAACAATTGCACCTAGCTCTCCTTCCATCCCTCTCCTTTCTTTTCTTTTGCTTGAGGACAAGCAAACCTCTAAGTTTGGTGTGTTTATCCGCGATCACTAAGATCATGGCCCCCAAAGGAAAACAACCCACTTCAAGAGGCAAGAAAGAGAGCGTTCCAAAACCACTTTGGAATCAAGGGAAGTTCTTATCTAAAGAACATTCGGACCATTATAACAAAATAATGGGTCTGAGATCAGTGATCCCAAAAGTTAGATTCGATCTGAAAGAAGATGAATACCCGGAGATCCAGGAGCAAATTCGAATCAGGAGCTGGGAAGTCCTAGCTAATCCTGAAACGAAAGTGGGAAGGAACATGGTCCAGGAATTCTATGCTAATATGTGGCAAACTGACAAGCAGAAACTATCTGGGACTGCTCTCTATGACTATCGGACCGTGGTCAAAGGAAAGATTGTTCATACCCACCCTGACAGGATCAGGGAGATCTTAAAGCTACCTCAGCTGAAGGATGATCCAGACTCCTTCAACAGGAGGATGATGAGAGCAGACAAGGGCCTGGATAAGATTCTAGAGGACATATGTATCCCTGGAGCCAGGTGGACCACCAACACAAAGGGTGTCCCAAATCAACTCAAGAGAGAGGATCTCAAACCAGTCGCCAGAGGATGGCTAGACTTCATTGGGCATTCTCTGTTGCCTACTAGCAACTGTTCTGAAGTCACAGTTAAAAGAGCAGTGATGATCCATTCCATCATGATGGGAAAGGAAGTGGAGGTTCATCAGCTGATTTCAGCTGAACTCTACAAAATTGCTAACAAAAATTCCAAAGAGGCCAGGTTGGCTTATCCAAGCGTGATTTCTCTGCTCTGCAAGGACGCTGGAGTAAGGATGGGAATAACTGAGTATATCTCAGTTGAGAAGCCAATCACCAAAGCATCAATGGAAAAACAACAAGCACAGGATGATCCCATCAAGAAGAGAGCACAGGAATTCCTCCCAGAGATCCCTCAATCTGAATACTGGGAGTATCTTGAGACGTCTGTTACCAAGATACGGGAAGCTATGGAGCAAATAATAAAAGAACAGAAGGAACACAGTCAATTGCTGACCTATATGTTTAAAGAACAAGAGGAGCAAGGGCGTGACTTAAGGGAATTGAAGCGCCAAAAGTCTTCTCTTGCAGGACCAAGCACCCCAAGGATCAGAGGAACCCCCGTTCCCCCAGAATAAAGGTTGTTAATTTCCAATTTCTGCCTTAACTTTGTGACAGTGTCCTTATAGAAGTTTACCTTAGGAGTCATATAGTAGTAATTAGTATCTATTTTGATTTTATCTCCAATTAAGCTATAGTTTATTTTTCTCATCATCAGCAAACATGAATAAAGTAGTAGATCTTTTGAATAAGAGGCAATAAAATTTCGAGTTTTAATAAGAAAAATTCTAATTAGTTAAATGTGGTGGCAATGCTTTCTGTCTTCTGAATGAATGCTTGAACAGTGCATATGTCTTTTGAATTTGTTGTTTAAGACTGTTAAATATGTTGGCTCTTGAAAGAATGATGAACATGAGACATGTTATTGATTATCTGAAAAATCATAAAAATGATTCTTGATGCAAGAAAAAGCAGCAAAGAACAAAGCTTGCAGAAAAAAAAAGAGAAAAAGCAAGCAGAAAAAGCCAATAACCCTTAAAACCAAAAGGCAAGGGCAAATAAAAAGGATCCCAAGGCTTTGAGCATCAGTGGATAGGAGGGCCTAAAGGAATAAAATCCTGGTCTAAGCGGCTAAACCAAGCTGTCCCTAACCATGTGCTTGTGGCGTGAAGGTGTCAAGTGAAAACTTGAGACTGAGCGGTTAAAGTCAAGGTCCAAGGCAAAAAGAAGAGTGTGCTTAAGAACTCTGGACACCTCTAATTGGGGACTTTAGCAAAGCTGAGTCACAATCTAAAAGGTTCACCCAATTACGTGTCTGTGGCATTTATGTATCCGGTGGTAATACTGGAAAACAAAGTGCTTAGGGCCACGGCCAAGACTCATAAAATAGTTGTGTTCAAGAATCATCACACTGAAATAGGAGAATCAATAACACTATCTGAATTCTAAGTTCCTATAGATGCCAATCACTCTGAGCTTCAATGGATAAAGTGAGATGCCAAACTGTTCAGAAGCAAAAAGCTACTAGTCCCGCTCATCTAATTAGAATCTGAGCTTCACTCAAAAGCTCTGAGATATTATTGCTTCTCAACCTATTAGTCTTCTATTTTATTTGTCTAGTTGCTTGAGGACAAGCAACAGTTTAAGTTTGGTGTTGTGATGAGCGGATATTTTATACGCTTTTTGGGGTTAATTTCATATAGTTTTTAGTATGTTTTAGTTAGTTTTTAGTTTATTTTCATTAGTTTTTAGGAAAAATTCATATTTCTGGACTTTACTATGAGTTGTGTGTTTTTCTGTAATTTCAGGTATTTTTCTGGCTGAAATTGAGGGAGCTGAGCAAAAATCTGATTCAGGCTGAAAAAGGACTGCTGATGCTGTTGGATTCTGACCTCCCTGCACTCAAAGTGGATTTTCTGGAGCTACAGAACTCGAAATGGCATGCTTATAATTGCGTTGGAAAGTAGACATCCAGGGCTTTCCAGAAATATATAATAGTCCATACTTTGCACAAGGATAGATGACGCAAACTGGCGTTCAACGCCAGTTCTCTGCCCAATTCTGGCGTCCAGCGCCAGAAAAGGATCAAAAGCTGGAGTTGAACGCCCAAACTGGCACAAAAACTGGCGTTCAACTCCACAAATGGCCTCTGCACATGAATTGCTTAAATCTCAACCCCAGCACACACCAAGTGGGCCCCAGAAGTGGATTTCTGAATCATCCATCATAGTTTACTCATTTTTTGTAAACCTAGGCTACTAGTTTAGTATTTAAACAACTTTTAGAGACTTATTTTGTATCTCATGACATTTTAGATCTGAACTTTGTACTCTTTGACGGCATGAGTCTCTAAACTCCATTGTTGGGGTGAGGAGCTCTGCTGTGTCTCGATGAATTAATGCAAGTATTTCTGTTTTCTATTCAAACACGCTTGTACCTATCTAAGATGTTCATTCGCGCTTAACTGTGATGAAGGTGATGATCCGTGACACTCATCACCATTCTCAACCCATGAATGTGTGCCTGACAACCACCTCCGTTCTATATCAGATTGAATGAGTATCTCTTAGATCTCTTAATCAGAATCTTCATGGTATAAGCTAGAATTGATGGCGGCATTCATGAGAATCCGGAAAGTCTAAACCTTGTCTGTGGTATTCCGAGTAGGATTCAAGGATTGAATGACTGTGACGAGCTTCAAACTTCTGAAGGCTGGGCGTTAGTGACAAACGCAAAGGAATCAAGGGATTCTATTCCAACCGGATCGAGAACCAACCGGTGATTAGTCGTGCTGTGACAGAGCGCGTGAGCGTAGTTTTCACTGGAAGGATGGAAGGTAGCCACTGACAACGGTGATCCACCAACACACAGCTTACCATAGGAGGACGTGCGTGCGTGAACAAGAAGACAGAGGAAAGCAGAGATTCAGAAGACAAAGCATCTCCAAAACTCCAACATATTCTCCATTACTGCATAACAAGTAACCTTTAATTTATACTCTCTTGGTTATTCGCAATTCAATTGATAAACATAATTGACTTCCTGACTAAGATTTACAAGATAACCATAGATTGCTTCAAACCAACAATCTCCGTGGGATTCGACCCATACTCACGTGAGGTATTACTTGGACGATCCAGTGCACTTGCTGGTTAGTGGTACGAGTTGTAAAAAGTGTGATTCACAATTTGTGCACCAGGCACCTCTAACTGGGGACTCTAGCAAAGCTGAGTCACAATCTGAAAAGCTTCACCCAGTTATGTGTCTGTGGCATTTATGTATCCGGTGGTAATACTGGAAAACAAAATGCTTAGGGTCACGGCCAAGACTCATAAAGTAGCTGTGTTCAAGAATCAACATACTGAACTAGGAGAATCAATAACACTATCTGAATTCTAAGTTCCTATGGATGCCAATCATTCTGAACTTCAAAGGATAAAGTGAGATGCCAAAACTGTTCAGAAGCAAAAAGGCTACAAGTCCCGCTCATCTAATTGGAGCTAAGTTCATTGATAAGTTTGGAATTTATTGTATATTCTCTTCTTTTTATCTTATTTTGTTTTTAGTTGCTTGGGGACAAGCAACAATTTAAGTTTGGTGTTGTGATGAGCGGATAATTTATACCCTTTTTGGCATTATTTTTACATAGTTTTTAGTATGTTTTAGTCACTTTTTATTATATTTTTATTAGTTTTTATTCAAAAGTCACATTTCTAGATTTTACTATGAGTTTGTGTGTTTTTCTATAATTTCAGGTATTTTCTGGCTGAAATTGAGAGACCTGAGCAAAAATCTGATTCAGAGGTTGAAAAAGGACTGCAGATGCTGTTGGATTCTGACCCTCCTGCACTCGAAATGAATTTTCTCGAGCTACAGAAGCCCAATTTGCACGCTCTCAATTGCGTTGGAAAGTAGACATCCTGGGCTTTCCAGCAATATATAATAGTCTATACTTTTCCTGAGAATTAATGGCCCAAACTGGTGTTCAAAGTCAGCCTAAAACTTTCTGGCATAAAACGCCAGAACTGGCACCTTTTTCGGCGTTAAACACCCATTCTGGCACCCAGGGTGGCGTTTAATGCCAACTTTGGGCATATGCACGTGAAAGCTTGGAAGCTCAGCCCAGACACGCACCAAGTGGGTCCTAGAAGTGGATTTCTGCACTATCTGCACTTAGTTACTCATTTTTTGTAAACCTAAGTTACTAGTCTAGTATAAAAACTACTTTTAGTGATTCATTTTGTACCTCATGACATTTTACACTTCATATTGTATCTTCTACGGCATGAGTCTCTAAACCCCATAGGTGGGGGTGAGGAGCTCTGCTGTATTTCAATGGATTAATGCAATTACTACTGTTTTCTATTCAATCACGCTTGATTCTATTCTAAGATACTCATTCGTACTTCAATATAGAGAATATGATGATCCGTGACACTCATCATTATCCTCAACCTATGAATACGTGCCTGACAACCACTCCCGTTCTATCTGAGCTCAACGTAGTCATTGGGCGACAGCTTGAGTGCGTATCTCTTGGGTTTCTGATCCACGGACCGAGTCTGGAGGTTAGAACCTTCGTGGTATAGGCTAGAACCAATTGGCAGCATTCTTGGGATCCAGAAAGTCTAAACCTTGTCTGTGGTATTCTAAGTAGGATCTTGGAAGAGATGACTGTGACGAGCTTCAAACTCATAAATGTTGGGCGCATTGACAGTGTCCAAAAGGACAAAGGTCCTATTCCGACGCTAGTGGAAACCGACAGATGATTAGCCATGCAGTAGCTGTACATGGTATTTTTCATCCGAGACGAGAAATCCGACAGTTGATTAGCTGTGCAGAGATCGTACCTAGTATTTTTCATCCAAGAGGATCATAAAGCTTGCCATTGAAGGAAGCCATACGTGTTTGGAGAAGAAGACAGTAGGAAAGCAGAGATTCAGACGACAAAGCATCTCCGAAACCTCAGCCTGTTTCTCATTATTAAATCACAAGTGCTATTTATTTCATGTTATTTATTTGTCATAAATACAATCACTCTTATCATTAATCTCCTAACTAAAATTTACAAAATAACCATAGCTTGCTTCAAGCCGACAATCTCCGTGGGATCGACCCTTACTCACGTAAGGTATTACTTGGATGACCCAGTGCACTTGATGGTTAGTTGTGCGGAGTTGTGAAAAGTATAATCACAATTTCGTGTACCAGCCGGGTCTACAAAAATGCCTTCATGAGAGACTACATGTCCCAACACTATGCCTTGTCTTACCATAAAGTGACATTTTTCAAAATTTAAGACAAGGTTAGTGTCAACACATCTAGCTAAGACCTTGGCCAAGTTCTCTAAGCAACAATCAAATGAAGTTCCATAAATACTGAAGTCATCCATAAAGACTTCTAGACAATTCTCCATTAGATCGGAAAAGACACTGGTCATACACCGCTGAAAGGTAGCAGGTGCATTACATAGTCCAAATGGCATGCTTTTGTAGGCAAAGGTGCCAAAAGGGCAAGTAAATGTTGTCTTTTCCTGATCTTCAGGAACAATGTGAATCTGGAAGTAACCAATGAATCCATCAAGAAAGCAATAATGGGATTTACCCGCCAAACGGTCCAACATCTGATCGATAAAGGGCACAGGGTAGTGGTCCTTCCTTGTGGCGGCATTCAACCTTCTATAATCGATGCACACTCGCCATGCATTTTGTACTCTCTTGGTGACCACTTCACCATCATCCTTTTTAACCATAGTGATGTCCGATTTCTTGGGAACAACCTGGACCGGACTCACCTATTCACTGTCAGAAATTGGGTATATGATACCTGCATCAAGTAGCCTAGTGACCTTCTTCTTTACCACATCAAGGATGGTCGGGTTGAGCCTCCTTTGTGGTTGCCTAACTGGCCTAGCTCTCTCTTGGAGAAATATACGATGCATACACTTGCGAGGGTCAATCCCCACAATATCAGCTAGGCTCCAACCAATTGCCTTCTTGTACTTTCTTAGAATATCTAGGAGCTTCCATTCTTCTTCACTAGAAAGCTCACTAGCAATAATGACCGGAAACTTTTGATTGTCCTCTAAGAAAGCATACTTCAAATGAGATGGAAGAGGATTTAGTTCACTCTTTGCCTCAAGCTGAGGTTCCTTTTCATCAAGCTCATGGAGTTCATTCTCAACAACTTTCTTATGTTCACCCTCTTGGTCATCCGTCTCTTCAACAACAGGGTAGCATAACTTGTTGTGGTCTTCTTCTCGCACTTCCGCTACCACTTCATCGATTACATCACATCGGAGAACGGAATGCTCTTCGGGAGGATGCTTCATGGCTTCTTCTAAATTGAACTTGATAGTCTTGTCTCCAACCTCAAAGGAATATGTGCCGGTGAAAGAATCTAACTTGAATTTAGAGGTCTTAAGGAAGGGTCTACCAAGTGGAATGGAGGATGAGCTTCTATTTTCTGTTGGAGGCATTTCAAGGATATAAAAGTCAACCGAAAAGACTAAGTCCTTGATTGCCACAAGTACATCTTCTGCTATTCCCAACAGAGTGATCACACTCTTATTGGCTAAGGCAAACTTCGTCGCCGACTTCTTCAATGGAGCTAAATTCAACCGCACAAAAATAGAAAGTGGCATGATGCTTACGCAAGCTCCTAGGTCACACATACAGTCATGAAAAGTGCGCCCGCCAATACAACAAGACATCAAACAAGGTCCAGGGTCACCATATTTCTTTGGAATAGGTTCCATCAAGGAAGAAATTAAACTACCCAAGGATAATGTCTCCAACTCTCCTATCCTATCCTTGTGTGTACACAAGTCTTTCAGAAATTTTGCATGCTTCAGAATTTGTTGGATAGCATCAAGAAGTGGTATGGTTACCTCAACTTTCCGGGGTCTTATTTGCTTTCTTCACCAATGAAGGGAATGGGATAGGAATGGACTCATCCACTATAGCTTTTCTCTTGGGTTCCTTATGGCTTACTCCTTTTTCATCATGCCTTTTGTCTACCTCCTCTTCTTCATGTGGAGCTTCAACAACCACTTCTTCGTCATGAATGTCTTTCATGATCCTAGGAGGTATCTCCTCTAATGTAGTCCTCGACCGTAAAGTGATGGCGTTGAGACCGCCCTTGGGGTTTGGTTGGGGTTGAGAAGGAAGGCTAGAAGAGCTTGAGGGTTGGTTGGTGTTGTTGGAGGAGGACATGGACATCTTCGAAATCATGTCGGTGATATTGGCCAATTGAGCACTCATGGCCTTGAATTGAGCCTTATAGCCCTCGTCCCGTTTATCCACAGCGGCTCTAAGCTCATCAACTTGATTGGTGGAAGATGAAGAGGATTGGTTGGATTGTTGTCTATGGTGTGGTGCTTGGTATTTGGTGTGGTTGTTTTTGTTTTGGTTGTGGTGATTTTGGTTGGATTGGTGGTTGTTGTTGTTGTGGTGGTATTGAGATGAAGATTGGTTGTTGTTGTAATGAGAAGAAGAGTTGTTCCATCTTTGGTTTCGATTGCTCCCTTGTGTATTATCCCTCCACCCTTGATTTTGATTACTACCATGAGAGTAGTTATTTTGGCTTTGAGAAGGATAGGGCGGACGGTTGTTATAGTTCACATTGGCCACGACAAGGGCATGCTCCTCTTGAATTTGATGGCATTGATCGGTGTAATATATGGTGCTAGAGCATAAACCACAAATTCTAGGAGGGCCTTCAAGTTGAGCAACTTGAGGTGGGGCTTGGATGGCTTGGATGGAGTAGTATTCCTTTTGATCTTTTTGTATTTGCGTGAGGATAGTGGTCATGTCCCCAAGCGTCTTGGTTAAGCTTGCTTCGGAAGGGGATGGTTCTACCACACCCTTAAGAGGATTACTTCTCACCCTTACATGTTGTGTAGCCTCGGCAACATCATTTATCAATTTCCAAGCTTCTCCCTCCGTCTTGTTTTTTGAAAGGGAACCGCCACTAGAAGCGGTGAGCAATCTTCTATCTTCCACACAAAGACCTCCGGTGAAGTAACTAATGAGTAAGTGAGTGTTCAATCCATGGTGTGGACAAGATTCCAATAGCCTCTTGAACCGAGTCCAATACTCATAAAAACTCTCTTGGTCCTTTTGCATTATACCGAAATCTCCTTCCAGATGTAGTCGGTCTTCTCCGGTGGGAAGAATTTATCTAGAGACTCTCTTCTCAAGAAATCCCAATTGGTCACAATCTCATCCGGTTGTGAATAAAACCACATCTTTGCTTGCCCTTCAAGAGAGAAAGGGAAGGCAAAAACCATAATAGCCAACTCATCGGCTCCATGCCTTCGAGCCGTAGAACAAGCAACTTGAAGATCTCTTAGATGTCGGATGGGGTCTTGACCCGGCAACCCATGATACTTAGGAAGTAGATTTATCAAGCTACTCTTCAACTCAAAGTTTGGATCAAGGTTGGGATACCTTGCTTGCAAAGGTTGAAGTATGATATCCGGAGCTCCTTGCTCATGCAAAGTGATCCATCGTGACTCCGCCATGTATGGCTCACCTGTAGGATGCAAAGATGTATTAGTAGTGCCAACAGAAGAATAGGAAGTAGCGGACTCCAAGTCACTCTCGGTACCGTCTAGTGATTCGGTATGTTCCTCAAGAGAGGCCGAAGTACTAGCTGTATAATCCAACCGCCGTCTAGCTTACCGAGTGTGTAACAAGGCTTTTTCAATCTCAGGGTCAAACTCATCTAAGCTAGAATTCGGTTGAGACCAAGTCATCAAACTTGGGAGTCATAGCACACATACAAAAGAAATCTAAACTATAGCTAAGTATTGAAAGAAGGTAAACTATCTACAATATTCACATATTCACATAACCAATATCAAGGCATATGTTGCAACCATTCCCCAGCAACAGCGCCAAAAATTTGATGGAGCTCACGGATACCGTCGATAAGGAATTTCACAAGATTTTTCGCGTTGCAAGTATAGTCATCAACCAACAAATAATCCGCAAGTATCAAATTTAGAAGGAATTGGTTATCACAAGTTCAACCCTAATAAAAGTAACCGAAGTATTCAAACCTCGGGTCGTCTCACAAGGAATGGGCAAACATGTGCTTCAACATTAGTTAGAAATCCGGGGTTGCAAGTCATGAGTAAGAAATTAAACTAGGAATCCTAACAAGCAAGTAATTTTGGAATGCAAGAAACTAATTTAATTGACTAAAGCAAGATGTAATTAATTCCAAACTAATAAAATAACATCCAATGTAATTCTATTCTAAACTAAACAAGTAACTACAACTAAGACAAAGCAATCAAGATTTTTGGGTTTTCAAATAAGAATGATAAAAGCAACTCTTGGCTAGACATGGGAATTGGGGTCACTATCCTTGTCTAATAACTATATCTTGACAATTATGAGGAACCAAACTCATTAAGTCTACTTCTATACTTGAAGTATGTTAAATAGTTTGGTCAACATCAACCCATAAGGTCCAACCTAACTACTAATTAACTTAGTAGTGTGCTAGTGTCAATGGCTTTCAAATTGACCACTAAGGGTTCCCAAATCATCAAATCCATTAGACCCAATGACTCAAGTTTACCCAATTCTCTTAGCCTAGGCCAAGAGTAATAAAGACTACTCCATAATCAAAGGAAACATTTCATCAAACACATGGTAAGCATTGATAAAAGACCTATTCAAATTGTAATTAAATTGGAACTAACAAGTACCCACTAACAATTATCAACATACAATCACTCAAACAACACAATTAATCATGGAAATCATCAATGCAATAATAACAAATCAAGATCCATAAGATTCATGAAATGGGTATAAAATGACAAACAACAAGGAAATATAAAACTAACACAAGATCTAAACAAAATTATACTAGAGAATTCAAATTAAACAATTAAAACTAGTAATTAACAAGATCCAATTCAGAATTCAACAAGGGAAGATCAAATTAAAACTAGATCTAGAGAGGAACAAGTGTTTCTCTCTCTAGAAGAACAAGAACCAAAAACTAGCTAAAAATTGTGTCTAAGTGTAAAATAATTGATCCCCCCCTTTCCACCTAGCATCCTTGGATCTTTTCCATGCAGAACCAGCTTGAATTTGGGCCTCTTCAGCCTCAAAAATTGTCAGACACGATTTCCTTTAATGAGGTCACGTGCAGCTTTCCGCGCGTGCGCGCACGCCGATTGCTTTTGTGATCCACGCGTGCGCGTCATGTACGCGTGCGCGTCGGTGTGGATTTCCTAATCTATGCGGATACGTCCATCCTTGCGCGCCGCTTCCAGCTGTCCACATCCACGCGTGCGCGCGAGGTACGCGTGCGCGCCCATGCTAAAGTTCCCAAAAATCCAAATCTTCATGTTCCTTCCTCTTGTGGCTTTCTTTCTCTCTTCTAGGTCATTCTTGCCCTATAAATTCTGAAATCACTCAACAAACACGTCACAGCATCGAATGGTAGTAAAAGAGGATCAAAATATAGCAATTTTAAGGAAAAAGAAGCATGTTTTTCATCATGGAGCAATATTAGGAAGGGAACACAAAACCATGCAATTCTTGTGGATAAGTGTGAAAAATATTGACGAAACCTCCCAAATTCTACACAATATAAACC